>NC_052117.1:7026873-7090430 GCF_012273895.1 Zerene cesonia
ACAAACTTTCGCATTTATAATATTAATAGGATATGGTAATAGGTGAACTGCATTGGATAAGTCTGGTCTACTTGTATATACTTTGTAACTTTTTAATACGAATTCAGATGATATTAAATTACGAATGTACGCTATGCATTTATGCCTATTTCAGAATAGTGCAGATCCTACACATTGAATATCACTTTATATAATATTTAATACATAAGTATCGTATATACGCACATTGATTACACCAATTTCGGTCAAACATATAATAGCAAATTAATTCAACCACAATGATAATAAAATGATAGTTGGAGGGTAACTTTTAATCGTCGAACCTTAATTGCCTTTGATGAAAGCTACCATGTCATAAGTCATTAGGTGTTGTCACGCGTGCCTGGTTGTCTTATGCATTGATTGACATTAAAAGACTTGGGAAATGACTATATGTTATGTGAGTGATGGAGATTTCTTTTTATTGTAATCAATACCCATATATTTTTATAAAATCTTGTCAAACTGAAGTGCTACATGTCGGAGCGTTTCCTAATTATTTTTGCTTTTTGAGATAAAACAGTCTACTCTAAATTATTACATAATTATTAAATATTAACATTAATTGAAATATATCACTACAATAAATTTGTAGATGCTTTAAAAAATATTACAACTGATAGGCGGGTATGTATATTGAGGCGTTTTTTTAGTAGTCCTCTGGATAAATAATAAAGTTTGTAAGACAACATGGGAGCAATTTAGTCTACATAAGGGTGATTTAAATAAATTTTAGCCTAATTACATACATAATATCATAGCATTAAGAACACATCACTGGCAATTCTAGGGATAATATTTTTCAAAATATTTATAGCTTAATAACTTTGAAAAGAACATACAGGCACGTTTAGGTAGCAACCGTAGTTGCGTCTATAGTTTTATTAGTATCAGTAGCATTCCCTGAATCTGCATGTTGGTCGACGACGATAGTAGTTTCAATACCATTTGCATCTGTTGTTGTTTCAGAAGATTTTACACTCGTAGCAGTCCTTGGAGGTATCTTGTTTGCGCAACCAACATACACGTTGACAGATATGGGATAGCTGTATAGAGATGTTAGGCGTAGGACTAAGTATTTCTGTTGGAGACCACCGCGAATTATCTCTACTTTTGGGCCTCGACCGATGCCGAGGCGGTCGACCACTCTGAAGTAGGTTATCTGAAAATGTATTTAATTGTTTAAAATTTTTCAAGTTTATGTATGTACTTATTAAGTTATATAATACCATCGAAAGATACTACCCACAGCATAGGAATATGCCCTAATATATTTATAAAGTGTCCATCATAATCACACTAATATTCTAAGTGTGAAAATTTGTTAGTTTGGATGTTTGTCCGTTAATCACACTGAAACTACTGAACGGATTTTGATTTTGATGAAATTTTGTATACAGATAGGGTAAGAGCTTACTTGGGTGATAGGAAATCCTATTTTTAATTTTTATTTTTATCCCGATTACGGGTGGAGCCGGGACGAGCGTCTAGTAATATATAAAATTTGTTGCATTAAAAGTATATAGTAAACGATTCATATTATTTATTTTCGATTAAATATTTTGTGAAAAAAATATTGTCATACGTACAGATCTTCATTTTTGGTTTAGGGAGAAATTAAAAAATATGTAATTTATTGTAAACACTTACAGGACATTTGAATAGTCTTCCATACTTCGCATATATTTTCCTAAAAGGCACTTTTTCTTTATACAGTCGGTCTTGGGCCACCAGAATGTCATTTTTCTTAAACATACCCACATAGAAATCTCTACTGAAAATTCTGTTAAATAAACAAAATAAAAATAACACTATATAAACTTTCATATCGATATTTTCGGATAAAGAAAATTAAATAGTATGCGTATACATTAATTGAATAATAAAATTTTACAAGGTGATTATGATTTTATAACGTAATTAAATATAAAATAAACGTATTGTTATCGGTTTACGAAATACTTATATGGGAATTTGTTCGGGAATTGATACTGTTAACTGATATATCAGATCCGTTTTTGTTACAAGAATCTTATTTTTATTATTTTACCTTTTTGTTTCTGTGTCATCTATGTTTACAGTGAGCATATTGTACTTAGAAAGATCTTTTTTTTCAACCACAATTCTTAATCTATCTTTGTACAAAATTTCATCGAAATCGGTTCAGTCGTTTTGGCGTGAATACGTATCAAACGACCTCATATTCACGTAATATTAGTATGAGAACAGCGCGTTCCAACAAATAAAATTTTCAGCTCTATATCATTAGTATTGAAGTATAGATATACGCAGTTATTAATTCAGTGACTACTTAGTACATCTCGCTAACCATGAGAGCTAAATAGGTTGTAGGTAGCCTGGCTTGTAGCAAATCTAGTACGTGACCTGTATGTAACAAGGATCCTGTGTTCAGTATTAAATTTACCTATTACTAAAACATTAGATAATATATTCACTGCTTTTATCTTAACATATATTTCAGAAAGAAATATGTATTCAATTTTGATTAAATGTTTGAAGAAATAATAATCAATATTAAAAACTTATACGTACTTATACTGCAAAAAAATCTATTATATATAGTAACTCAGGATCACACAAAGTACTGCATTATATAATCAAGACACCTAAAATTTGTAAATCAAATTCAAGATTAATAACACTTCCAAACTAAATTCTTAAACAAATATATTCTCTCAAACTTCAAGATAAAATATATTTGTTCAGAAATGTTATTGAAAATTGATGCATCGGATTATTGTCACGCTGTCACTCGAACACGGCGTTCTTAATAAAATTTTCCAATATGCATTCGCGCGTATCTCGAAGCCTGTCTATGGGAATTTATGTTAGGTTTTGAATTATATATCGCATGTTGACTTTTATAAAATTGTCTTTTGATTTTGTTAATATTACGTTCTAAATGAGAAGCGAAAGGCTTCTGGCAATAAAACATTAATAAAAACATTACATTGTTTGATTGTTTTTTTGTGTGCAGGTAATAAATTATGTTATGAGTTGCGATGGGTACGGTGGCGATATTTAACCAGACAATAATTTGTTTGAATGTATCAGCTATGAAACATATCCTTAGCTAATTGTTCTAAATGATGGCCCTTTTTTTAGCAATGTGGAAGGAGAATTCGACTCCTATTCTTCAAGTATATACTGAGAGACCAATGTACCAGTAGGTCAAACTTACCGAGTGTAGTCCGGCCATGATTAAACATCTTTTGGAAATTTTGATTACGGTTAGGCAAGATACGCAGGTTCGAATCCTGCCTCGTGATCAAATTTTTTCTATTCTTTCAAAATTTCTAATTTATAAAGCATTTCAATGCTATAAAACTAAAAATTAAATTAAACATCTTTTGTTTGATTAGTAATGACCGATATTTCGACCAGGCCTCCACTTGAATTGTACTAATTGACATTGCTACTTAGCACGGCTTGAAATAATTGATCATGAGGCAAACAATAGTCCACGGCAGTCAATCTAATATAGGATAATCTTGTAAATGAGATCTTTTTATTGGGTAATGGTCTGAGATAAAGAAGATTACGTTCAATATGAATGCTGTTTCATTGAGTTAATTGGGCCGGGTTTGAGGTGAAATGAATGTTGGTGAATTATCCTGTTGTGAATTACGATTTCACGAATATTTTCGCTGTGAGAATTTTTATTATTTACCATCTTTTTGTTCGCGTGCTGTTCATGTGTTTGTTTTATTTTCGTAGCTAGTAACTCGTCCTGGCTTCTTCCGAGATGATAAGTATTTGCTACATTACTTGGCAAAGGAGCAGTTTTTTTTTTATGGTACAAGGTTTTTAAAATCTGTTCAAATCAGAATCAATTCTTTGTATAATTATTAATCTTGTATACATTATTATACAGAAAAAAAAACATCGAACATGTGAAGTAACTTTACTTTGGTTTAAAATATCAGAGATTGTTAGGATTATGCATTTTAAATTATTTATTTGCTGAAATTATTAATACTATATTTTTTGTTCTAACTAGATATAAATTCGGCCGTTTTAATACCTTTAGATACATAATATAAAGACGTACAAGGCCTTCCATATGAGGTTTTCATCGTTCAGCGTCAGAACCCCTGTGTAGCTGAAAAAAGGTTTAATCGAATTTAGTTGAAAGCGCATAGACAAAGCGATATCCAAAAAATTCAATCACTTAGTGTTGTGATTGACAAAACTAAATTGCACTAAAACTATTGGACCACGATTCATTTATTGTGTAGCTTAGCTTATCAACTAACGTTTCATCAAATATTCATATTTTGTATAGAGTTTATATGGATATTTTAACGGGATGAATTCATTGATATGATTGCGTTATCATTTAATAATTTTATTGGATTTTTTTTCCTGTATAATACGAAATGTGAGGAACATATGTGTGTCATTTACAGTTAAAACCAAACAAGAAATATTTTTTTTTACCAAAATTGGATTGTGGGAAGATATAGTCTTAGCGATCGTAACGCTCGCTTGAGCGAAAGTCGAGGGTTCGAGCAGAAAATCAATTAATTTCATTGATTCCCAAATACCGATGAGTAGCTATAAATAAGAATTTATTTGATCCCTTTTATAGTAGAATGGAGCACAAGATATTCCAAGAAAAATTCAGCCGCAGGATTAACAGGTTTGCTAAGACTTCAGATCAAAACACGGCTTAACAAAACACAAATTAAAATTATTATTTCCATAAACAACACTTTGCATGTAATTAAATCTCAAAAGTGCATGTATCTTTTGAATTTCATTGAAGTTATTCAGGGCATAATCATCATCATTATGGACATGCCGGATGTTTTCCTTAACCAATTGAACAGTGGTGATGTTATCCACATGTGCAGATAAATTGAAAAATCAATTTATTTCCCGCACGCTCGCCTGGTCTCGAACCCCGACTTGTCCATTTTAAGTCGTCACCACTGAGTCACCACAGCACTCAGGGCATAATATAGTCTTGTTATTAGCAGATTTTATATTTAAAAAATATTAACCTAACAAAGAGTCAAAAAAGCAAACATACGACCAACATCTTAATACAGATCCGTCTTTACCCTGATATATATAAAACTCTGAAATTGAAAACAATAATAACAAACTTTCTTGAAAAGAAATGAAAATGCTTTCTCATAAGGGTTTAGGAAACTCGGGGATAATACACAATGTATGATGTGAAGTGTTAAGTAGGTACTTAAGACCGACAATAGAATCCGGGGAAATGTTGTTAGCGCTCTCAAATCCGGCTTTCACACTAATGTGTTTATTTATAAGCAATTTCCTTTATGTTAGTGTGGAATGTACGAGCGTACGGTTTGTAGCGAAACGCGTTATATTGGTTGACAGGTATTTATTATATCGTCTTATAGATGTGTTCATGATTTTTAGTACACTTTTATTAGCTTTAACTGTATGCTAGTATAAAATTGACTTCTTTCCACATTAATCTGAATTATTTTTATTTAATTCAAATTTTATTCATCGGTGACAATACAATTATTACATTTAGCTGGAGGCCCATATCCTTTTCCTTCCCCTTCCCAGTCCTTTCCTTTATTCCTCTCGCCAATCCTTTCTTAATCCCTTACCAATTTAAAGTCGGCAATCCATTTGTAGAGGCGTAAGGTCTGTAATCGACTTTACGCCTCTACAAATGTTCATGGGCGGTGGTAGCGCTTACCATCAGGCGTCCCACCAGCTCCATTGCCGACTGTGACATAAAAAAAAAAAAAAAAAAAGCATGAGTTCATTTTGTTATGATGATTAGGATAGCCAGTGGTGAAAGTACTTTATCCGAGTCTAGCAGTGTGCAGCACAATAAGATAAGTATTAAACAATTTGTAATTATATTTGTTCATAAAATCTATGCTAAAGCTTATATAAAGCTGGAAAGTTTGTTTGTTTATTTGTTTAAACTCGCTAATCTCAGGATTTACTGAAGCGATTTAAAAAATTCTTACACCATTGCATACGTATGGGATTCCTGAGTGCAGTCTATATAATATGAGTCTATATGCAGTCTATATAATACGAGTACATGTACCAAGAGCAAAACGGGGTTTACCGCTAGTAACATTATAAATGAAGAGGTTCACATCATCACAGATAACAAAATACCAATATGACTAGTCCCAAGTTAGAAAAACAGTACAAAATATTGCTCCCTATGTTTATATCATCGATAACAAGTTTAGGGTTCTATGATTCGCGTAATAATGATAATGAATGAGGGACCACGTGTAAGGGGATGCACGTTAAATGCAACTGAAGCATGAGTATTTTTTCATATGCTTGTTATTTATGTGCTATTCTATGTCGATAAGACGTAATCTCGAGTCTCCTTAGATTATGTACAATATTAAGACTACATTATTTAATATTTACGTTTTTAAATATGATATCGTATTTTTAAATTACTGTTTATTTCTTCGATAATAAATTGCAATGTTTGTTACTATAAAAATAATATTGGCTCTAATACACGGGAGGTAAAATTCATAAATTGTTTTTCCTGGAAAAATTCTGTTAGTTGTATTTTTTTAACCTTATTCTCTATTTGAGCATATAAACACTTACCTGTAAGGCACGCCGTTCAGCTTGATTATCAGTTTTGCGTCGCCACTTGCTACCTGCAACCCTGCGTATGTCGTAATATTATTATTCAAGCATATTTAAATCAAACTACAAACTAAAGTGTAACCACATAATTCTATAAGTCTCTGGTTAATAAAATACGAATACAGTTGAACATTTGAAACCTACCATTCTGTGATATAATCAAACATGGAAAATATCACATGCCTAAAGTATAGACATCAGTTTCAAAGTGAGTTAGACAGTGTACAAGCAACGCGAGCATGTAACGTTGTAAATATTTGCATGTATCGCTATTCGCTCTAAGCATTATGCAAGCAGTTAAAGGGAATATTTAGTAAGATTGCCCAGTGAGGAATATCGATTGGTGTAACGGAGATATATAATATCCTACTAATATTATAAATGCGAAAGTTTGTAAGGATGTGTGTGTGTTTGTTTGTTGTTGCTCTTTCACGCAAAAACTATTGAACCGATTGCAATGCAATTTGGTACATAGACAGCTGGACTATTGGAATAACATATAGGCAACTTTATGTCCCGATATTCGTACGGGATACGGACTTACGCGGGTGAAACCACGGGGCACAGTTAGTTAGAAAATGGCACGGAATGTCTAATTCAATGTTTTATACTCGATGTATTGATCATCATTAGCCCATTTATGTTTCCCTCTGTAGGAAGATAGGCAGCTATGTGGGTTCATGGTCCACCACAGCTCTTAGCAGATGACACATGTCGTCGTACTTTTGATTCTTTGATTAATACATCATCATTTGAATTGTACTGCTTTATATCATCGACGGCAATGGAGCTGGTGAGTCGCTTGATGATAAGCGCTACCACCACCCATGAACATTTGGAGAGGCGTAAGGTTTGCAGTCGACCTTACAAATGGATTGCCGACTTCAAATTGAAAAGAGATTAAGAAAGGATTGACGAGATGAATAAAGTAAAGGATTGTGTCAGGGCTACGAAAACTATATGAGTCTCCGGCCCCCCACTCACCGAACGAAACACAGCAGTATGCTATTTCACGCCGGTCTTCTATGGGGATGTGGGGATATTCCCCGGTGCGGGCTGGTCCAATTTCAGCCGAAGCCTGCTCGACTACAAAATATATGTTTTATTAATATAATTTTAAAAGTAGTGGTAGTTTGTGATATATAAGTATGAGTTATATTGCTGTATCCGTATTTTC
Source organism: Zerene cesonia (assembly GCF_012273895.1). Lineage (NCBI taxonomy): Eukaryota > Metazoa > Arthropoda > Insecta > Lepidoptera > Pieridae > Zerene > Zerene cesonia. The sequence continues at coordinate 7,034,738 of NC_052117.1, forward strand.
ATTTAAAAATAAACTTAAGTATTTTTGTAGCTCGAGGCGGTCTAACAATTCTCACTGAAATTTTAATCTTCCGTAAATCTTCAAATATTTATGAAAGGCATCGGCTAAATCCTTGCAGAATAAAATAAACAGCTTCAGATAATCCTATAAAATTTTCCAATTTCGGCCCTTGGCGGCACCTGTGTCGTACCATGGCGGAATGAATATTTTCGACAATTCCTATTCAAATACCTTGTACAAGGTGCGTCCTTTAGTGCTGTTTATAAAAATATTGGTAAGTGGAACCATTTTCATATTTATGGAAAATGTTGGATACAGTCTTTGTGATCGAGGAAGAAAGAGATATTTTTTTTCTGATGTGAAACGTAGTACAGGGTTCAATTACAAAAAAAATAAAATATAGTTTTAATTTGATTTGGTGGGGCCACAGAGGACTTTCAAATTAAAAAGAATTTTCCAAATCGTGGCGTCTATCGAGTGACCATAGAGATATGAAACTTTAATTCCATTTAATGTTTAGTATGTACGTTATATATTTAATATATTTTATGTTCAATAACTATTTGTAAAAACGCTACAGATCGCTATTACCGCACGTTATGCTACCCGAAAAGTGACCTTGTAAAACTGTTATACGTTGAACCTATTCTATTTGTAAATAAAATAGGTATAAAAAAATATTTGTAAATTATTCGCAGCTTCCGCAAATACCATCCATATTTAATAACCAATCCTACTAATATTATAAATGCGAAAGTTTGTAAAGATGTGTGTGTTTGTTGCTATTTCACGCAAAGACTACTGAACTGATTGCAATGAAATTTGGTACGTAGATAGTTGGACAACTGGAATAACAAATAGGCAACTTTTTATCCCGATATTCCTACTTACGCGGGTGAAACCTCAGGGCGCAGCTAGTCCTGTATACTTTCTGAAAAGCCGAAAAAAAACATTGCCAAATATTAATAGGCAGCTGACAGACGATTTCTATCGAGTCCCCAAATAAATGTAAATCAATCATTTTGTTAGCCTTTGAAGATTAGGGCTTAATGCGAAATCAATTTTGGTTTGAAGATGTACAAATGGACTTAAGAAAAAGGTATTGGGAATATTAATAAGTCTCTCAGGATGTCGAGTTGGTACTTAGGCTTGTTAATCTCGACCTTCTTAGGAAAATATTGCTTATTCGGAAATTCGCGATAACATTTCATTTATTAGATGTTACATGAATAATAAATTATGTTTATATACTATGGTGAACGAAATATTTTTATAGATCGTATCACGTGTACTAAAAATTATTTTCTTTATATAGGGGGCGTATACATTATACCTTAATCCTTAATTATATAGAAATAAAAATATAGAAATAAATTGAATAAAATTGTTAAATGATTTATTTCTTAATGTTATAAACTCGACTTAACTAAAGGAAATAATTGAACAAGAGTTCGCTTTAAACCGCTATTGAATTGTCATTACAATGAGGCAACGTTTGAAAGCAGTTTCGACAGAAAGTGTTGGTAAAAGCTGGAAATAAATTATTATTATTATTTATTTATTTATTATAAATTTTACAAATTTACAATTTACAATTGCACATGCATTTCAGATAAAATGTCGTATTATAGATAGCAATTATTAGAAATGGAAATGATAAGTCTTTCCTCTGTGCTAGTCCACCAACTGTGTTACAGCAGGGAAATGATTTATAGAATTTTATTATTAATCCTTTTTTTGTCTAGTTTCTAGTAGTCTAGGTTTGTGTATTCAATATTCGAGTTATACAATTTCAATAAGATAAGGACGGAATAATATATATTATTTACAAAATATTGTTTAAAATATATTGGTTTACAATATTCAAAAGCTTTCGATTTTAGAACTTCGTTTTATTGCATGTGAATCTAGCTTTAAAATAAATAATTATTACAATTAAAGTTATTGAATTTAATAAAGGTGTTGCTAAAAACTTTTGTACAGAGCTGGCAATACCCTTATCTACACAGAATTACATGATTATTTGACTATTGAATGTGTTAATGTAATATTTAAATTTTAAATCCACTGTTAAATTTTTAATATCTGAATTCATTTATGCATCTAGTCTCGGAGTGAAACGGACGTGACATTTGGTCAGATCCCTAAAAATAAAAAATGCATACGCGGCCATATGAAAGTCTCCTATTGGAAGCCGACAAAGTATACCTACCTTTTTATTATTAAACCTATATTCGATACGTCTATCTCTGTTTAATACTAGGGAGTCCATTCATAAGAGTATATTTTTATAGCATAATAGAGTGATCTAAAATTATCAGATTCCATTATAGCTTTTTAGGTGTCTTTCGTAATATTTCACTTTATTTCAAGAAAAAAGGATAATAAGTGGGTTTCAAAATATTCCGATTTCCCAGAAGCACAAGGATTTCTAAGATAAATATAAATGCATATTGTGTTACAGTCAAACCTCGTGACTGTCATCTCACTCGTAATTTTTTGACCTTACAAGAATTTTTGTCAAACCTAGAAGATACTAATTTGTCCAGAAAATTGAGCTTTAAAGTAGTACTGTAATCAGGTATAGTACCTGTTGGGCAAGATAAGGAGGGGTTCATCGAAGAAGGAAGCAATATGTAGCAAGACATTTTTAAATTATAGTATTTTTTTCGTAAATGACTTAACTACTTTTCAGGGTTTATTCCTTATTACACACTATCGATTCGTGTAATGAGTTATGTTTTTTTACAATATGAAGGAGCTCGATCAATGGAATATTTGGAATATTTGTTTCAAATCGGATGAAGAAGAGTTAGTTATAATATAAATCAGTTTCGTGACTTCTTTCAGCTTTTACATTCCTCATAGTTTCGTATTTCGCCTACCAGGCCCAGCTGAAAAAGTCAATCTGTATGTAATATTTATTCACTTCTGAATGATGATTTCATGATTTATGGTAGATGAAAAATGATTTCATCTACCATACCTAGTTGAAATATTCACTATGCTTAGGTAACTCATATTTACTACGTAACCTTCTTCTATTACCTTATTAATTCTCTTATTTTCAAATAAACACATGTCAAATCAAAGCCAAGTATTTTGTGTAAACGGAGGCTTGGGAGGGCCGCCCTCTGTAGAAACCGCAGGCGGAGGCCGGCATGGGTGACTGCTGTTCGTTACGCAAGGGCGGAGAGATTGCACTTCCTAAAGTATTTGAGCACTTCAAATATATATAATATAAGCATATATATACTGTCGGATATTAATCGTGTTTTAATATACTGTTGGATGAATAATATAGCCAGTTAATTACAGATGTTGCTTTTCATACCGTCTCAAAACTAGTATTTATGTATTGAATCTATAAAAAGTCGAAACTATTATTCAACACAGTCTTCCTTTTTAATTGCTAACAATATAATAAATTTCCTCGATGTTATAAAGCACGTGGATGGTCGTTTTTTTAGTGAAAGTTCTTGAAGGTCGATTTATCGCCTCCGAAATTCACCGTATGCTATATACTATACTAGCTGCGCCCCGCGCTTTTACACGCGTAAGTATCCCGTAGGAATATCGGGATAAAAATTTGCCTATGTGTTATTCCAGTTGTCCAGCTATCTAAATACAAAATTTCATTGCAATCGGTTCCGTAGTTTTCACGTGAAAGAGTAACAAACATCCATCCATAGATACGTACATACATCCATCCATACTTACACTATCGCGTTTACGATATTAGTAGGTTTGGAGCCGTTTGCAAAATTCAGAGAAGAAATACTACTCGTTAGATGGTAGCATGTAATTATCAATGATTATTTTATCAATGAATATTCATTTATAATTTAATTGCTTTTTCAAGGAACAGCCGTTCACCTAGATTAACTAACACTCTTAAATCGAATTAAATAATTTGACTTGGAAACTGCAATAGTGAAGCTGTTCAGTCATCACTCATTCATTATTTGCATCTTTGATACTAGATACAGTTTGCTACATTTCTAGCTTACAGAAGCTCTTAGCGTTTACTAATAATTCAATAGTTTATTCATTCGGCGAAACATTCTACAATCGTACATGAGATTGCCTCTATACAGACACGACGGTATATAGTTGTTATTGTTGACAGAATAAAAAGAAATATGTAAATCTCTATGATTGTTTATCAAGCGATTACTGTAAACTCAATAATGATAAAAATATTTGAAAAAATCCGTATATTATCTTATTATATCCACAACTATCTAAGTGTGTACATAAATTTTTAATATGATACAATTTACATTTACAGGTGAATAATAGCGTCATGTAATCGTACCTTTATTTGACTGAAGGACTTACAGTCGCCATCTCTTTCTTCTCCATAATAAATGCCACAAATGTCCTTTCACATAGTTAAACATGAAAATGCTGACACAATAGTACGCCTCATTTAGCCCCTAAAGGCCCTATGAATCCCTTTCGGCATCCCTCTTATTTTTGGCGTATGCCAGTCTTTTATCAACTTTTTAACAAGGCGGAAGTTTTTGAGTAATTGCTTTTAACGGATTTAGACGTGATATATTTTTTGTTTTTTGCAAGAATGTTAAAATGTTTGAGCTCGTATATAGGTAGGGGAAACATGCATTAGCGTTTTGGTGTTTAAGTATTTTTCCTCTGAGGTTTGAGTTCCGGTGAATCATTAAAAATCATTTTGCCTCGTATGATAGATATATGATATCTCATAGAGGAACATATAAAATGTAATAAATTTTGAAAAAAATAGAAAAAAATTGATAACGAGGCGGGATTCGAACCCGCCTTTTTTCCTTAAAAATTTATCATATATAAAGCATTTCAATGCTAAAAAACTAAAAATTAAATATAAAATGTATCCAATCTATTTATTCGGACACGGCATTTCATGGACACAGTTTTAGCACTAGTTTAACAATTATTTTTCCACTGAAAGGCATATTAAATAACGTTTATAATATAAAGTTCATATTATTAGATTGTTATGAGAATAATTATTTATTATTAATTACAAAATTTCGTCCTTGTCCTTGTTATTAGTAATTTATATTGTTTTAAGTGGTACAACAACTGGTAATTGGTAACTGGTAATTGAAGCGAATGAAAAACCACACAAATGCTTTACTTGCACATCAATTATAACCACCTCCAGCTACATATACACCAATATTTGCTCCTTAATTAATAGCCAGCGAATTTCACATTCCAGAAATTTCCATAAAATCGACGATCGTAACGAACTTAACGACGAGGAAAGTATGAATATTTATATTTCAGAATCTGCGGCTACAACTCCCTCTAGTGATTGACACTTTAATTTTCGCCTTGACAGCAAGCATGGCTTGAATGACACATCCGCTCGTTAGTTGAAAGAATTGTAAATTGAAATTTTCGATTCTAGCATTCTGCTAGCTAGCTAGCTAGTATCTACGAGTTTTATCAAACTCTGATCTTCACAGACTTGGCGCATTAAGAATGGTGGAAGTATAATGCAGTGAATATACCACCAGATTCTACTTTTAGTAGAATCTGGTGGTGATTACTAAGCAATTTGTTAATTCAGTTACATTCAGTGTGTCATTGTGTTTATTTTTATGGTAAACCTTATTTTTATGGTCACCTGATGGTAAATGATCAGCGTCGTCCGCAATGTCGCAAAATATTTAATCATTTCAAAATAATTTGAAATGATTAAATATTTTACACATTGCATTTACTCCCAATATAATATGGCTTAATAAAGAAATCGTAAAACAAATAATGTTGCGTCTATATCTTGCGGCAACCGATAATTAACTAGATTCCCCTTACCACGAGTGTGTTGGTGCTATTCGCTCTAACCTGAAGTCATGACCAACAAATTAAGGATAGAAGCTTCAATTATTTTGGTACAAGTGACCTCCGGTACACGTAATGTAGGGAACTTTAATTATCTCGAATCTACCCTCGTTTTAACCGTGCCCCAGCGTCTAGTTGCTTACGTAAATGGCAAAACGAAATGTGAAAAGGCAATCGCCAATGCTATTCAGTGGGTTAGTTAAAATCTTATGATGCCTTTATGAGTGAAGATTAACTTTGTTTGCAAAGTAATGGTACGGGTGAAGGTAAGAGGGAATTTGAAAGGTTATGAAAATATAGGCTTGGAATATATCATCCTTCAGTAAGATGAGTATTATGTTTGATATTTTTCTTTTCATAATAGTCTCATGTTATCATGCTGTCAATTTCTTAGCTTTTTAATTGTAGGTTTATAGAGTCGGGTTCTAGTGAGAGTTATGATAAAACTGCATTACGGTTAATTAAGCTTATTCAAGATTATATTGCATTATGGCGATAAGATAAACAAATTATCTACGAACAAATACATACTGATGTTTGATTTCATATATTTACACTGTACTTACAGTTAAACCATAGCACATATGAATGTAAATACAATTTGTAAGAAGTAAAACGAAGATATGTGAATGAGTTGCTTATAACTATGTCCGGCTACTGGTATGAAGTGTTGCAAAGAAGTGATTTGAATTTATGTATAATATTCAATCAACCTACTATAATATAGAAGATAATTATTTGTCAAGACCAATACGGAAAATTTGTACTTTAGGATGAATATAGCGTAATTTTATTTTAAATCTTTCCTTAGCACTAATGGTCGATGCGATTAAATTAGAATATTTTGTTACACAAAGGCATCGTTATTTGCTATTTCTTATATCGAACGATGCGGTAGTGGTTGTTGATAAACAAATTAACTAACTATACAATAGGTACCTAAGTAACTTTACATTACACACACATGAAGACACATAGACATTTTATGGAATCGTTTACCCACTCCCATTGCTATGATTGTTTAATAGTTAAATTTTGATTAAATGTGAAGGTATTTCCATTCTTGGTGGATTCTATTCTTCTTCTCTTATTTTTAGTATATTAACTATAAATTAATTGAATTATGTTTTAATCAACTAGTTTTTAGAGTAATATTTAACTATTATCTGGCCCGAAAACATGACCTTAGTAAGATCGCCGGAAAAAAACATACATTCAAGACTGAATTATACAGTTTTGTATCATTTTACAATGAATAAGCTTTAAGACCTTCCGATTCTATAGCTTTGTTTTATATCCTTGTTTTTCCTTCGGGCAAACCCGAAGTAATTTCTGCCGAAATATTGAATACATCTTCAATTATAAACCCTCTGTGTGAGGAGTCGTTATAATTTATATCTCCCGACGGACAATAGTGAAGGGATCCTTTTGGAAATTTATACGTCGATGTTTTGGTTCCTGCGTCTGACTCGCATAAGCGATGGTCCACTCTTTGTACGCCCTACGCTTTTGTGTGTCATTGTACCTCGAATGCTATTTTGGTTATTAATATTATTGTTTATTATTATGGCCCTTGTTTATTCTAGGATTCTTAATTTTAAATGCAATTTTATAACCTGTAAAAAATATGAACAATAGAAATTCGAACATGGTGATGGAATTCCGCCGTGATCATCGGCACCGTGGCGATGTCGTTTGTCAGCTGAAAGCTGTCAGAAACTTTGTGTATCAACGTGCCATATTTTGTTAGAAAATGTTAAATATTGCAATATTCAATTATGCATAATTAATAATAGCATACTCTACTTTAGACTGGAAACTTCCTATTTAACAACCTAGACAACCGTAACAAATACAAATAAATATAGTCAAATTGAGATGCTCCTCCTTGTGTCTAGATACTATATATATAAAAGATGTATTAATATTTATGATATACTATAAAATCTATAGCCCAAATACTTTCAGTAATCACAAATTAAACAACAAACGGCGTATCAAATGCATTTAAGCGGTTATTAGAATTTAAAGCCAAACATTATAACAATGAGCTTTTCATAGCTGCAACCGTTTAGCGAAATACTCAATACGGTTGGGTGTATTGGTAATTAAATGATAATATCACTCATTAATATTGGTTAAAAGCGGTTGGATGATGCTATTGAGATTATTGTTGTATGATCTCTCGTTACGATACATACAAAAAAATGTATTTTAATATATTCAATAGCTGGAAAAGCAACTAGTGGGACGCCTGATGGTAGGCGACTTTAATTGATGGAGGGAATAAAAAAACACCACTGGTACGGGTAAGAAAAGGATATAGGCTTCGGGTTCCCCCATTTACCGAAACACTTCTGATCTATCTGATCTGAGAGGAGAGTGAGAGGTCACCATTCGAATAATAACACAACACACTGAATAAAATTTAACGAAATTATAAACTTCAAACATTTATTTACCGAAATATTCACTAAAGTACTATCTACTTTATAGCTAATGTTTAACAAATAACAATAACGATATCAAACAAAATTATATTTATAGTAATGTTATTTGTTCTTTTATTACAAAAGTATAATCAAGACGATATAAAATTAAACAATTGTAATAAGCTTTCTAGTCCGAGAAGACATGATAACAAGTAATTCTCAACTTTCGTTGGTTAACAAGGTTGTAACATTTAATTTTTAGTTTTTTTATAGCATTGAAATGCTTTATAAATGAGAAATTTTGAAAGAATAGAAAAAATTTGATCACGAGGAAAGAGTAGAAGAAATTCGATTACTGTGGCAGGATCACGGGTGGCCGAGAGGCTAGGCGTTGCTACGGTTAGGTAAGAAACGCAGGTTCGAATCCTGCCTCGTGATCAAATTTTTTCTATTCTTTCAAAATTTTCTCAAGGTTGTAACAACCATACTTATATATAATTATACATATACTCATATATATATATATATACACTTAAAACTGCTTTAGTATGTAGGAAATATTAAAAATAATGTCACTCAAGTATTTGTTTCGCTCGACTAATAAATAGCATAAAGTCAAAATTCAAAGACAGTAGCGTTTCTCTTGGTATCCTCGAATCCATCTTTACTAACAATATGATTTTAATAAATGTGAAAGTATGTCTGTTTGTCTTTCTTACACGTTGTAACGGAGCGATTTTATGATATTTTTTTTGACCGGCTACTTTTTCTGCGGTAAAACATCTCATTCCCATTGTAATTTCCTTTCTCGACGAGGACGAAGCCGCGCGTGAAATCTAGCTAGTAACAGTATCTACTGCCTATACATAATTGACAAATACCCATGTATGGAACTACTAACAAAGGAAAGCCTGTGTATGTGACAATATTTTCATTCGTGTAATCCCAAAGGAAATATACGATATTCCCGATAAACGTGGACTGATGAAATTGTTTACGGTTTACTTTGGAGGTTATATGTATAACGAAGTATCTACATTACTGTTAAATTGAATTGCTATGTTCCTGTACCTATTAAATGTTTACATTTTATGAATAAACAAATTGCTTTTCATAATCTACATAATAAATAGTATGAAGACAAGTGTATGGATAGTACATTCATAAAACTTCTAAACTTAAGGCGTTTGGCATTAAATTTCACTTACCTCTACTAATGCAATTTATTATGTACAACAATGGATTACTTTGTCATCTGTTAGTATTCCTAGACACTAATTAGTATTTTATGAATACAGCACACAACATATTGTACCAAGAGAACATGATGGAACAAGGCAGGTGATGATTTCAATATACGATTTCAAATTAGATGCAGATGTGTGACCTATTCGATACGCAACATTAAATGGATGTGCGGGCCAAATCTCCATATTGAATATCAGTTGCTTATTCAATCGAGTCCGATTTCAGCGAGCGAGCGAAAATACATTTGGTAGCAGCGAACAATTTACTATAACGTGTATTACAGAGCTGGCCGTGTGGCTAATCGTTTCAAGTGCGCGATGTATGACCACATCTTTGGCTTCCTTATCTAATGGATGGTGGAGATTGTTAAGACCCCTTGGTCTCTGGTCACCTCCTGAGGTGTGCTGCGTCGAGAAGTACAAGTGAAGATAAAAATCAATGTATAATATAAGTAGGAAGGAATAAAGATACATTTCAAATCATTTAGCTTCTTTTGTTAGTGTAATAACGTAATGTTATTGCCATTTGTAGCTAATCTAAAGTTCTAAATTCTGAACTAATATTATAAACAGGAAATATTTGTGTATGTATGTTTGTTTTCATAGAAAGACTACTGAACCGATTTCAAAAACTCTTTCACTATTCGAAAGCTCCAATTTCACTCATTGACATAGGCATATACTACTTCATATCAAGTAAATAACTTATAGCTATTGAGAAGTCTTACCGAATAATGCTGAATTTAGTTTCAAATTCTATTAATGGAACTTGTAGAAGAATAAAACATTGCTCCATTTCACCGTTAATATAAAACAATACGTGATAATTAATAAGAATGTGGCTGTAAAACCGTTCCAAATAATTCGAGAAAGTAACAGAACAAAGATTTAAAACAAGCGTTGATTACTATTGAAATTCGATCACTTACTCAATGAACTCTTGCTTCTGTTGAAATAGGGTTTCGGTGCAGCTAAATTTACAATTCACTTGTCAGCTGGGGGTTCGTGGAGTGAGACAATGGTATTTAACTTGCCAACTTCAGCGTCGATACTAACATTGAGTTAGATAGTGTGATCTAACGTGTTCAAATTTGTATGAATAGTAATGGTCATTGAAGGAATGGATGAGAAGAGGTTTGAATACAGAAGTTTAAGCAAATTATGGTAATAAAGTAAGTATTGTAGCAAAAATTGTGATCTTATCTATGAGGCTATTAATCGGCTACAGTTCTTGAAATAACGGATGGACTAAAAGAAACGACAATGTATTTTCAATATCTTATCTGTAATTTATACTACCAGGTTGTCAACGCTGTAAAAACTCTTTTGAGGAGCTTGTGCCTATCATAGCGTCTCTATTAAATGTATTATGAATAGACCTTAGTTGATCAGGTAGGATACATGTTTTTTTGTTTAACTTAGTTTTCTTTTAGTTTCGTTTCTTTATTAGATCATTTCTTGTTTAAAATAAGAAAGTTGTTAGGATGAGATAGGTATTACAATAAACTGAGAAAAATGTTAGAATGTAGGAATTATTATTTTGTTGAAAATATGAAAATGTAAAACTTAATTAAATAACGTAGGAGTTATTGGTCGTAATTTGTGCAAATTTTGAGGATTAAAAAAAATAGAAACGGGACTATAAAACGTATAAAATTAAACCTCAAGATGTATCGCTTTATCCTTTAAACAACGTTACGTGTAGCGTTACACGTTACGTTACGTTACGTGATGAGCCAAATAAAAATATTTAATTGAAAAGTAAAGTACCTTATATTCTGATTCATCCTCGATGCCTATTCTCAATTCACCTAAAGCGTTGATACTCGACAATGTTGTTTAATTTTATACTCATATCAGTATCAGTACTTTTCGATGAATAAAAGGTTTACATCCATTACTGTATTAAAACATAAAATATGGTGTTATTGACTTCGTTTCCCTATAAATGTATAAGCATAAGCATCTCTTTACAAGTAAATGAGAAATATTCGAAGTAATTATAACATCGTCAATACAGGCAATTCCTTGTAAACGTGATGGAAATATTAATTAACAAAAATTCTCAAAAATTGTGAATCCGGACTTCAATTAATAAATATATGGCTCTACTTTTTGCAGTTGCTTGTCATATAAGAATTGACCTAAAAAATAAAAAATATATATGTCTCTCCTCAAATTCGGATTGTTTATTATATTTATAGGATAAAAAAATTAAAGTAGGATATACTCGTATTACAGGATAGGATTGAAGGATAATTTTATTAATATATGATATATAAAAATTACGTGTCACGTCCGCAATTGCCGCTAAACTGCTCAACCGATTTTAAACCAACTTAAAAGATGCGTGACGGAGCCACGCGTGAAGCTATAATAAATTTAAATAAAAACTGTAAGTAATATATGTACTTATATCGATAGTGTGGGTCTACACCACTTCTACCACTGACGAAAGCGTGTTTGTTTGTTTGTTTTATGATTTGTTCTTTCACAAAGAAGCGATTTGCGATAATTGAATTTTTATGTTTGAAGTTAGCTACAGAGTGACAGGTTCTTCTTTTCTACGGTGAGGCATTATTTTTCATGAGAATTTCCATTAATTATACGTGCGAAGTCGTGGGCGGAAATCTAATGCTTTGTAAAACCAAATAAATATTGGCTTAGTCAGTGTCAATAACATAATTCTGTCAGGCATCTATCGTCCGGCACGGTCCGGACATTCGATTAATCATAAATATATTATGAATGCCATGTTATTATAATTTACCTGACAGAAATTGGTAATTACATGAAGCGTAGCCTATAATCAAGGCACAGTTAGGTTGTATCTTTAGAAGTAGACTAGGTTCAAAGGATAATGATGTTTTTATTGAAACAACTATGTATGTATGGTAGAGTGGTGCTATTTTACTAATGTAATTAATCAATTGAAAAAATGGTGCAATTACTTGATATAATTGATTTCGATCCAAATTAATACATATTAACTATACCAATACTATAAAATTAACAAAAATTTTAATTCTAACTACTACTTTTCGGGTAGTAGTTACTTATACATATTCGAAAAGTCTAGGTTTTGCAAAATTTCAGTTCAAAAAGAATCGCAGCATATATACAAACTAGCGGTCCGCCCCGGTTTCGCCCGTCGTACATATATAGCTTATAGTCTTCCTCAATAAATGGGCTATCTAACACTGGAGATTTTTTCAAATAGGACCAGTAGTTCCTGCGATTAGTGCGTTAAAACAAACTCTTCAGCTTTATAATATTAATACCGATTAGTGATAGCCACATCAGTGAACAGATTTTGTAATGCGGGCATAATACAAAATCTGTTCTTAGCAAACCTCTACTTAATTTCTAGTTTCTAAGCTTCCTTAATTTCTATTTTGAAGCACTACTATATTTTTATCCTGTACTTACTTTATATAAAGCACAGTGGATACTTCATTTTGCCAGCAACTGTACAGAGCATGTATTTAGGGCCGCATTTGCGAGCACACTCGAAGTGACGAAACCAAATGACTACTTGTCGAATGGCTACAACCATTCAATGAGATCTGAGTTTACTGGCCTGTGTTTTATGCAGATACACAATTTTGGTATTATCTGTAATACTGAAAGCATTTAACTACAATTTTAGAGGGCTAATTAAATATTAGTCTATTTGAGGATTCATTTACTTGTTATTCTGGTTATCATGATATTTTATCGAATGACAAATGACAAACGGATGAGCTACTCAATTCGACAGTTTTTGTAGCTAAAAACTTTCACCTGGATGAACTGATTTTGAAGATATATTTTTTATTTGGAAGCTGGTGCATTTTGTGTGCATTTTCTCTATTTCTTTAGCTTTAGTTTCCTAATTATTTTTATTACGTAAAATCAAACACATAAACAAAATCAATAAATTCAACACCATTGGTGAATTTGATAAAAGTTATAATAGAGGTATTTAAGAATTGAGTCTGTTTCTAAAAATACACTGAGAAAAATTCGTTGGAAAATTCGAGAAGCGTTCGCGTAAACAAAAAGAAGGGAACAGAAATAATATTAATAGCTCCCGTGTTAACCCAAGTAAATGGTCGATGGTATAATATACACCACTTTGTTGTTTTATGTGTCCGTTTTATGGCCTTCGTCGTCGAACTTTCGGAATGTTTTGGATTAAATGCGCTGTGTAGTTGAGCGTGTATTTTGTTATTGGATATTAACCTATTTACTTTGTTTCGAGTTAGCTTTTCAAAAGCATTGACTAAATTTCGTCAGGGAAATGAAAAGAAAAGACATTTGCGTGGGATTTACGAAATAAAAACTATACTATGTTCAAATTTCGTCCAAATAGGCAGTTTTGACGTGAAAGCGTAAATACAAATTCTATCCTTAATTTTTTTGTTTTATAACATTCAAATGATTTTTATACGACATTTTTTTTCTATTAAATAAAATTTCTCGAATGCTTTACATTTAGAACTATATACAAGAAATATTTAATTAGAGCCGAGATAACAAAATTATAAGATATTAAAAATTATGATACATTTATTTCTATTATTGCAAATTATTTTATATGTATGTCCTATTTACAAACTTTTGGCGAAGATACATTTCAACTACTAATTTTATAAGAGTTTGTAATTAAATTCAGTTATATGCAGGAAACGAGGTTATACAGTTATACAGAGGAATCTAATAGGTACCAGACGAGGGATCACTGGTTCCAGCTAGCAACTAATGTTATTTAAATAAAAACATAAAACGTCAATTTGATTATATCAACTCATGCAGTCGAAAGTTTCTATTTGCGACCTTCCAAGTGCGAGAAATAGATATCCCATTACCATATCCAATAAGGAAATTGAGCTCCGTTTTAACAAATAAATGGCTGTTGATACCGTTTAATGTAATCATCTCTAGAAAGTTCTTTTATAGTCGCAATGATAAGGAATTGGGGCAAAGAGATTTGGCGCGCATTCTTTTGTTCGCAGTGCAGCTGGAATACATACAAGGATTACCTTAATCAAGCTGAGATGCAATTAGTCTGGCGTGGTTTGGGTGTGTATTTTTCGAAATTACCAGAATGTTGCATGTGGTTCATTTTGAACGCTGTATTCATCAAAGCAACTGTTCGGCACAACGGTTTGCGTAGGTAGTATTGAAAAATCCTAGGTTCTAATTATCAATCGCCATCTTGTCACTAAAGAAATGGATGTGAATGAATTGATCCCATCCAAGTTTAGTTTTAATTTAAAAAATACGTAGTGTCTTCGAAATGAGTGGGTTTATTTAAAAACACATATTATATAAAATTGAACGAGAGTTTAATTTATTAAATTGACTTTAAAACAAGGAGAATGTACTTAATTCGATTGGTCTTTTTTGTGTTCATCCAGTCCAAAGTTCTGATGTAACCGATTTTGATGATTCATTTTTAGTTGAATGTCAACCACGATCCGTATGAATTTGGTCAATTTGGTCACGTTTTGAAAAATTTAGGACTACTTAAATTTTTTTAAATCAATTTTTCGCTTTTCATCGTCAATACAGATGCATATCTAAAACATTGTAATTCACTATTGTCTTAAAACCATACTGGGCATATGTGAACAGTTTTGTCATTTTAATTAACTAAGATTCCATAGAGCTAGTTTCAATTACTTCTCTGAAGACGTTTTAATTCGGTTATTACGGCAACATATAGGCTACACCCTGAACTTCGACGGTATTTGCTCTCGAAATGCTGTGAAGTCCAATTAAGGCAATATTATTTGGGAAGCCCTCGATTGGTGTATGGACCAATATGTATATTGGTGAATAATGGAGGAGAAAATATATGAATCGGTAAAATAACAATTGATGATGGGCATAACTATAGAAAAGTAATAACTAATCCTGAATAAAATAATGATTGAGAATTGAAACATTAAATTAATTTTGCACGATTAGAAGCAGAATACATTATTGGTATATGACTCTCACTTTCATAACATTGCTTTGTTCGATCACCAGCGATAAAGGGAATCGAACAAAGACTCAAACGTCAAAATATACACACGGAACACTTGTTCTCTGAAGCGTTACCTAAAGCTTTACGGATCATAAAATGACCGAACATTTCCATCATACTATCCTTTATTCCTTTTTACCCGACTCTTAATAAAAAGTGTAATGAACAAACAATTTGCGACTTTAATCTACTTTAATCTCATAAGCGCGTCGACATTAGTGTTGCATGACTCAGTTCATTGTTAAAACATTGGATTCCGTTCAGTTTTTCGGCCTTTAGGAATGGATTGTTTTGCTGGACGGGTCGTCTGAAAGAGCAATCTATTCAATCCGGGACCGAAATTTCACCAACCCTTTTAACGTGAAAGTAATTTAAATAATAGTTCCCACAGCATTAGTACCTATACTAAGCCCGCCCGTAATTTATCGCTTGATCCATATTTTATTGTTGGGGTTAAGTCGTACGGAAGTAAGGGCTAGGTCACGGCTCCGACACACATGACCGAAACTTTAATCACGTTAATTAATTTCCGGGCTTAGATGGGCTTTCCGCTTCGAGATAACATTCGTTTTCCCTTTATTAGTTAAGAGGTTAATTAAATTATGGGATATCTGTTATAGCTGATTGGGAAAAAGTTTCGAGTGGGCTTCTGTAGAGCAGTATGGAAGTTTATTTCGAACGTGTGATTAAGTGGTATTTTAATGGGGAATTATTGATCATTGAAGTAAGCGTTTGTAGTAACATTAAATCCTTGCTAATATTGTGGTGTAAAGAGAATGTAAATTATTTAAAAATATAAAACGTGCGAAAAAAAAACCAAATCGTGTTTGTTTATCTTAGTATCATTTCACAACTGGAATGAGTTAGAAGGCTAGAGAGTCACATAGGATGCTCTGGGGATCATCGGGGCTTAACGTCTCATTCCTATGGAAATTTCCTTTAATACACTTCACATTAGTAAGGCTCAATGTCAAACATTACATTGTAATAGAAATAGGGCTATTGACGTTCACATCATAGCAACGGTTTAATTGTGTGTTGTTGGACTCGAGTAATAAACCATGCTAATTTAACACTATTCCAAGTATGAGAATTATACACTAAATTGACATCCTATAGTAGTTGCGGCTACTCTTGATATAAAAAAGAGCTTTATAACGCAACTTGTTCGACATCATTAAAAGCTGTCGTCGGTTTTACTAGAGCAGCAATTACTGTCTATCAGCGTACCTCTGATTATTTGAAAATTGAATCAGTTTTTATTCCAGCTTAAAATTGACACTTTCTAGAAAATGGCTTAGTTTGTCTGTGGATGAATAATCCTCAAATGTCAAGAAAGGGTTCGGTCAGCGGAATTATCGAAATGCCTTAGTATTCGATGGATTATATATTAACGAAGCATTAGAATTGATTCTTCAGCTTTTTTTAATATAAAATCGCGGACAACCGAGCATGTGGTTCACTTGATGAGGCAATCAGCACCGCTTATGTACATTCACAAAACTATGAGATTTTTGAGGCTGTTATGGCTAAATTGCCCATAGTTTCAACCCTGACAATCCCAATTGCTGCTGTTTTTTCAAGTGGGGAAAGCAAGATGCTTTGCTAAGATTTACAACTTTACAAAATTTCCCTATAATTTTCCACTATTATAAAAAGATTACTAACCTAAAATGTTTGTTTTTTATTACGTGATAATGTTATGTAAATTATTATATTACATGAAAATATTTTCCTGAACTACATTAATTTCCTTCAACATCCCAACAAACTCATATTAAATTAACTGCATTAAAGAAAAATAACATACAATTGCCCTAGAAAATATTTCAAATCGAGTGTATTCCCAACGTTTGATTGCTTCAATTTATTGCGATTTTAAAATATCGAACAAACTCGCGGACAGTCCAACAGCGATTCCAGCAAATGAATCCAAATGGAGTAATTATATCGCACACGTGTTTATAATGCCTTTTCGAACGTTTATGGGATTACCCTCTTTTTAATGGCTATCGGAATATGAAATGTGAAATGCTTCGATTTCATAAATACGCTATAGGTATATAAGTGAAGATTATCTTGCGGCAAATTGTCTATTTTGCCAAAAATGGCTATAACTTTTTTTCAACTGTTATTTGAAATCACAGATTGAATAATACTATAATAGTTCTGGAAAAATTTTGTGTCCATGAGCAGAATCAATCTGGATCTATACATATATAAGATATTGCTTTCATGTGCATTTTTCTACTATTATTAATTCGATTAAAATAATCAGGCCACAGGTATGATGCAAACTCATTCCTAATCCAAATTGTACAATAGTAATTCTAGACTACAAAAACACTATAGTTCACATATTATTTTTTTCAGTGGCGTAAATGGAACCTTCATCCTATAGAGTCAAAGTTATAGTATATAGTGTTACATGTACCAATCTTACCATAGATTTAGATATACGAATCTTACTGCCAATTTCTGATTAAAGGTGATTTTTATGACATTATTTTAACAACATAGCGAGCAATTCTGTGCTGTCATATCTTCAAACGATACGTACTCAAAGTCTACTATAATAATTACTTTCCTTCATCATAAGTATTCAAGTAAATGACGCTTTTAATGAAAATGCTATGTATAACCCGGGTTATTCAAATGTACTTCCCTGAATCCTGCCGCACTCTTCCAATTTCACTATTGCAACTAATTAAAACTTTAGTTAAATCCGACACTGCCATTATACTTTTAGAAATAGCGGGTTAACCTGGTACTGAAGAGGAAAATCAAGGGACGCATTTACACCGTAGTGTCAAATGAAATATTTTCATTGCATTTTTTGTATTATGAGTAATAATTTAAATTTATCACATAATATGAATTATGTCACATGTCGGGCACGCTTCGGCACAAGTTGGGAGAGCTCGTACCGGGAAAGTATTACTTGAACATCATAGTATTCATACCAAATCCTCACATAAAATCGGCCTGAATAGATAGAATAGTATAGAATAATACCATGCTATTGTGTTTCGTATAGTGAGTGGGGGAACCGGAAGCCCATTTCCTTATCCTTATCCTTTCGCAGTTCATTCATTCTTTGTAGTTGTGAATCCTTTCCTTATCCCTTTCCTCTTAAAAGCGGGCAGCGCATTCGCAGAGGTAGTGCTCCGCGAATGTTCATGGGCGGTGGTGATCGCTTATCATCAGGCGAACCACCAGCTCAATTGCCCGCTTATGGCAAAATAAATGAATAGCGTGGTGTGAGAAGCGTTCAACTTTTAGTTGGACGAAAACAGCGACTTAAATGTCTTCCTCCCGAGCCAATTCCATAAGGTACTTATTTAGTCTGTTGACATCCTGATAGTGAATTCCGCGGTTAGAGTAGTTGCCAGTATAATGCACGCTATCTTTCCAATGCAAGACTCATTAAGATTTGAATATTTATAACGCTTGAATGTGCGGCTTCATTCTACGGTAATGTCATTTTTAAATTCCAAGACTAAGTACGTTGGATAGTATAAATGTCGGAACGTTTTCTTGACAATTTCTTCGTTGCTTCAATTAAACTTAGGAGGTTTTAAATTATAATAACGAGTAAGAGAAAATTAGCGTTGTTCCAAATAAGTAAAAAAAGGGAATCAATGAAATTAATATTGCAGTTATTAGGATATATATGGAAACTAAGGACATATATTTTAGTTGTTTGTATTATAGTTATATCAGGTATATTGTATTTTTGCATATACAATGTCAATTCATCAGTTAAACTCAGTTGAATCCAGCGTTACCCTTGCATAACTTAGAACTCAACACATTCGACTCACACCTGAGTTTAATTTGACATCGTGAAATAATTCAATGGCTGCCCTTTGACTACGTGCCATTCAGATCGCGGCATACATAACCAGGATGTCACGTAAGATGCCATGTAATTACGACAAACCGTGCTTGAAATTAATAGTTGGAAGTTACGGTGTCGATTTGCGTTGAATGTGACTTATTTGTGTGGATGTGCTTCTCATCTAGATTAGTAATAAGATTAGTATGCGATGTATAATGTGCTAATTATCGAAAAGAGAAGTAGCAATTGATATTCTAGGGTAATAGGTATGTTAATCAGCAATGATTACTTGAATGATATTTGATTTAACATATATCAATACTAGCTGCGCCCCGCGGTTTTATCCGCGTAAGTCCGTATCCCGTAGGAATATCGGGATAAAGCTATAGTGTTGCCTATATGTTATTCCAGTTGTCCAGCTATCTACGTACCAAATTTCATTGTAATCGGTTTTGTAGTTTTTCCGTGAAAGAGAAACAAACACCCTGACATCCTTGCAAACTTTCGCATTTATAATATTAATTAGGATTCTGATAGCATTCTAATTGTAAAGTTCTAATAATTATTTCTCTATGTCATAGTCGGCAATGGAGCTGGTGGGTCGCCTGATGGTAAGCGCTACTTGTGTCCATGAACATTTGGAGAGGCATAAGGTCAAATCCAGGCCTTATGCCTTTATAAATGGATTGTCAACTTCAAGCTGGATGCGATTAAGATAGGATTGACGAGAAGAATAAGGAAAAGGACTGGGAAGGACAAGGAAAAGGATATGGGCCTCCGGCTCCCCCACTCGCCGAACGAAACACAGCAGTATGCTATTTCGCGCCGGTCTTGTGTGGTACTTCCCCGGTGCGAGCTGGCCCAATTCGTGCCGAAGACGACTACCACATATAAAACTTATATCAATATTCTGATAGCATTCTAATTGTAAAGTTCTAATAATTCTTGATAATAAATAATGGTTGCTGCATAATTGAGATCATTGTGTTGCTAAAAGAAGTACCTATCGTGATACTATTTGTTTGTGACTTCGCGAGTTGATATTTCCATTAAAATAATGTCTCAAGCATTTCTGAGAAAACCAAATTTGTTCAAACTTTAATAAATCGTGTAAGTAATCTGTTTTTGTTATTACATACCAGAGACAAATTTCTAAGATAATTTATTTATAATTCACAAGACGTAATCTGTAAAAACTAGGCTGAAATATCAACAGGGCAATAAAAGCATTTCGTGGAAATGGATAATTCATCACATACCATTGCTGTAATTAAAAGTGTTTCAGTACGAAGAAAGCTAAAATTTCTCAAGAGTCCACTCATTTACAATTACAAGGAACGTACAGCGCTAACATTAGTTCAATTCCCATATAGCTCGTTATACCCACCTACCAGGTATGCGGTCACGTGCGCGGCTAACATCATAAGTTGGGTAATTTGCATACGAACTTGTCAGGGATACCAGGCCATCACATACACCTGTCAGGCCGCTCGAAAATTAGCTAATTATAAAGTGCATTTCCAACATAACGCACGAGTCTTTGGGTTGGAGCTGATCTATTGTGATTGATTTTAGTAAATGAATCTGTTAACAATCATTCTTGGTATAAATATATTTAAAATATATATGTAATGTACAACTTTCCCGTCGATAAAGCATTCTATATTCCTTCCTTCTTAAAAAGCTGCCAATTTTTTTTATGTGAGCAACTGAGTTGCTGGTTCGCCTGATGGTAAGCGACCATCATCGGCCATAAATATTTGCAATTTCTAATTACCCTAATACACACGAGTATTCAGAAACACCATCTCAGTTGCCTGCTATGACGTAAAAAAGGAACCAGTGGACCAATTTCAAACATCCTATCACCGTTCTATTTGTTCGTGATTCCTGACATTTATCACAGGCGAAGCCTGGGCGGACTACTATAATCTGACTAAAAATGAAGTATTCAGTTATTATTCAGTTGCTTCATTTCTAGTCAGACTTTTTGTTACTTATTACTTATTGTGATAATCGAAATTGTACACAGATAGACATAATATTTCATCGCAAATCCAAATCTTTTCTCACATTTTAATAATATAATATGGATGTATAATTGAATTATTATACGCTGAAAGTTATATATCTCTATAAAGAATTTCTTATAAAGAATCTGGGTTAGGCGAATCAATAACGAAATATTATCCTTCTCGTACTTCATACAACGGCGTGAATAAATACAATTTGCAATTTAAATTATTGAAACAGCTTTTTTCCTCTAGTATAATTAGCTTCGGTTGAAGCGGTTAAAACCCGTTATATCCCTCCCGTGTATAAACTTTATTTAGAACATGCATATCAGTGTTTATTTAAAGAAATAATATAAACAGGATTTTGTAGAAATGTAGGTTACATTGAATTATGCACTTGTCCCAATTCATGTGCTTTAAGCTTTTTTGTTCTCATTTAATATTAGCCCATCCATAAAATATTATATTTTATTACCTTTATTTTTATTTATGTTACTGTGAAGGCACGGATTATGTTTAAGTCTTAAGTTACAGACGTACAGTCTACAGACTACACAACCAAGCACTTTAATCCTCATTCTGACTGATCAATATGCTACATTAACATTTAATCTGTCTAATATTTTAACCTTACAGAAGTAAGGTCTTCAAAAATAGAGTTAGACTCATTTGAGTGTTCCCCTCCACGGAAATCTTTAGTAAAAGGCGAAAGATTTATACGTTTTGAAGGGAAACCAGAGTGTCAAATAAGGACGCTTGTTGACATTATATATAAGGAGAAAACTATTGTAATAGCGTTATCTAGAAGTCTTATTTTAAAAAGAGCGACATCTAGTGGCATAATTTGTAATCTTATTGGTGTGCCAAATGTTATTATCTTCTGAATGGATAATTATTAAAAATAAAAACTTTTGCATAAAACGTTTATGTGTAATAAGAATATATTATTACTAATTACTATTTTACTTTCCAAGAAATATGCGTGGAGAACAGTTTCTCGGAATAACTACTTAGGGAATATTTATAGAAATAAATAGTAGTATAAAAATTATGTACCGGGGAAGCACAGAGGTAACAATAGTTAAAATATTGTTTTAATCAGTTAAATAATAAATAACATTCTATAAGTTTGGGTAAATCTATTTGTATAGACAATATATTAATTTTAAAATAACTGTACAATAAAATAACTTGGTATCAGTTGAAAACTTGATAAGCTTTTTGAATTGTACCCCAAAAGTGTATTTTAATGAGATACCTACTGTAAATATAATAAAATGTACTTATTCCATTATTTCAATATTTGCGTTCAATCTAATCCAATTAACCTCTTAGCTTAATTCTATAAATGTTATATTTAATTTCAAACGGCGTAAAAACAGACCGTTTTTTAAACGCATAACGTTTGAACTTATCCAATCTTCACTCATAAAATGTACCTTCCATTTTTTAATATAACAGCCCTCGTTGAAACGGTTAACTACAAAATTTCAGTTCACTGAGTACCTTTAGCCGCGAACTTTAATCTTATACACATATCATAAAAGTTGAGATTACCCAACGGTATAACTTAAACCATTTATTCAGATCAAAGGGCCCCATTCCAAGCAGTCCTTGCTAAGACATACCCTCCCGTTTCCGCATCGCGTCGCATCTACGCATAATATTTTTGGGTCCGGTACCCATAGGTATTGTTTTTTTTTATTTGTATTGTTACTTCTCGATGTAACATTTTAGAGTGTTATAAAAATATTCTGTGATTTCGCATATTAATTAATATCATTAATAACTAAATTAAATAAATGTCTGATCTGTGAGAGTAAATAGTATTTTCAAAGAAGTCGTCATAATGTTTGCTAAGGTCTTAATTACAGTTTAAACTTGTCTGAAATAGTATGGGAACTTAAACAACGTTTTGATTTCATAGAAATATATAATATGAAGAATGTTAGGGATCGTTGTAAGAAATGGAAATAATAAAATATGTTATCTGGACTTATTTCTATCTAAAGAGTATATTGCCGTATTTGATCTTATAATATAATATGAGGTTATGATGATATCGCAGGATAATAATCAAAAAGATTCGTTTCCTACCAGGTTGCCTGGCCGAGATTGATGTTTAGCAATAAGGCCGCCTCTTATACGAAATATTTTTGTATAATTCTTTGTATAAGGTTTACTTTTTATTTTTGTACAATAAAGCATTATAAAAAAATTATTTTAATGTAAACTTTTATTACAATTTACAAGTTAACACTGTTTTACGCTTTGTATGTGTTTTTTATTTAATAAAATATACCAAGAACCTCTCGAGCGTACATTTCGAATTTATATTTTTCTGAAAAATATGAAGTCTTGAAACCAAAATGAAAAGAGTGTACGAAACAATAAATTTTTAATAAATCACACTGACGATTAAATTCGTACAGAACTTCTAAGTAAAATCGGGAGTAAAGCTAGTATAAGATACATGGAGTGAATATTTTACGTGCATAAACTTTGACTTCCTCGAATAGTATGTAAGTTTCAAAGTGACATCAAATAGCAATAAATGCTCGTTCACTGAAAATGTAAATTTTGGGATCAGCGATGCGATAATTCTGGAAGGTAAGATTTAATAATAATGATAATAACGTGTAGAAATTTCTATAGAAAGGGATTTTATAAAATGGCCCGTTTCTTTGATACAATATATAATATATGTTCGCTTAAGGATTATAAAATTCGTGCGTCTAGATATGCTTAGTATTTTTATTTATGAGAACAAACAATGCTTTATATAGAACGCGCTCTGAAACAATTTACCACCCGCAGTTTATTATAATAACTACGAGAACCTTTATAGATTCTATTTGTTCGTAAAATGCTGGAGCGAAAACACTACTTATGCAGAATAATAGCTTACGTACAGAGTGATTTTGACGGTGTATTGCATACTATTATATATAAAACTAGCTGCACGCCCCGGCTCCGCCCGGGTTGTCATTTATCGTAATTAAAATTATTTAAACTATCCTATCTCTCAAGTTGGATCGAACTGCACTTGGCGTGCGAATTTTATTATAATCGGTTAAGTGGTTTAGGAGTCTATTGAGGACAAACATTGTTACACGAGATTTATATATATTAAGATATTCAACATTAGATTAAGTAACGTTCTCCCAACCCCTAGGCGGTATTTATTGTTGATGTCACTTTATATTAATGTTTCTATATACTGGTGAAGCAATTGTTAAAATCATTTTAAATCTTACCCTAAGCGAATTCCTCTTTTTTATCAGCGTAGATGTAGATGTAGAATATACATTACTGTTATGTTACATTCTTGCTTTCCGGAAAGATTAACTGTACGAATAAACATCGTTTAAAACGAGCGACTATTGGTAAATGCATCTTATTAACCATATTAAAGACACAGTTCACAAGAAAGAGCAAAGGATATCCTAAAATGTGCTAAAAATACTCGTATTTCCCCGGTAAATACCTATAGGAAAGTTCCTACATCCAGTAACGAATATAGTCTATGTGTAGTGATCACGGGCCACCGCTTCGATTATGACGTCGAATTCTCTCACTACATTTAACAATTCTTCGCGAACGCCTGAGAAGGCGCCGTTCCAATGACAAAGTTTTCGTACATTTTACCATTTGTTTGAAGGCAATTGAAGTGAATTGTTTTAATGCTGTATATTAGTGAGAAATACTTAAACTAGGCTGGTTAGTGGGGAACTGGTATAACTTTTATTAAAACGTCAATGGATCGATATTGGACTCGCATTTATTTATGTTATTGTAGATAATGGAGCTGATGGGTCGCCAGATAGTAAGTTACCACTTGGTTCTGCAACATTCGCGGTCAAATATAAGATTCTGCAAATGAAAGGGCGATTAAAAGATATAGGTTTATCCCAAAAAAAGAAAAAAAAGGATGAGCATACAAAAATTGAATTGATTTTTTTTTGTATTATGTGCATTACCCTCATCAGCACTGTTGTAATTCACGAAGAAAATCAAATAAACTCCCAGCATGTTCGAAAAAAAAAAAAAACAATCAGCTCACTAGAGTATAGATACTAATCTACTAAGCCGCATTTGGCCTGCCTTCCAAATGTAGTCTCATGATGATGAAATCAAGTAAATTCTTCAAAACGCAATTATTTAACATTTAATACCATAAAAATATTGAGCATTAGTGTAACGAGTTGCAAACTAAACTTTCTTTAAAGTAACTACTCGCTAAGTTTTGAGTAAATTCCATCTTCGAAGTCATGTTGCTTGCCAAATAATTTTGGGTCGTGTAATGAAATTTTGGTTGCATGCTTCGTTTATATATTGTATTTTTTGAACCATGTTGTTTCAATTGTAAGTAAATTTGTATTATAACAAATATTGAACATTTTCCAATATTCAAACCGACATTAATATATACGTGAAGGTAGCTTTTTGATTCACCTTCTTTCTATACGTTATTATAAACATAATTCTTACAGCTTTATAATTATAATCTAGACTAATATTATAAAGAAGAAGAATTTGATATTTCGTTTGTTTGTTTGTTTGTAATGGATAATCTCAAAAACTACCGGACCGATTTTAAAAATTCTTTCACCATTAGTAAGCTGCAACTTCGCTGAGTGACATAGGCTATAAATGTATCACGGGCGAAGACGGAACAAACTGCTAGTCTTTTATAATAACACAGAACAATGGTAAAAAGGCGGTGTTACAATGTAACCCGATTGTATAAATAATTTATAATAATCATTTTCTATAATGTACGAATAATATTATTTCTTTACATTACCCGGATAAATAGATCCATCCGAAAGAAAGAATATTCTTAAAAGCTGAACTGATCAAGTTTAAAAGTATAAAAACTAAGGTACACTTTAATCCTGAAATCTATACTTCCCCGTAACTTCTTTAAAAAAAAACTTTTTATAAAGCAGGTTTTTTGTAATGTATAAAAATAGCAACGCTCTTTATTAATTAAAACTTTATTTCACTGTCTTTACTTTAATCTTCTTGTACATATTTATCGATTTATTTAAATAAAGCGCAAAACTTTGACGTCCAATTAACTATTGTCCTGTACCTATTCTAAAGTGTTTAATAATAAAAAGTAAAAGTGCATGTTTCTCCTATATTAAATTATTTTTTATGCATGTATTAATATGTTTTTTTAGGAGGCCAATATATATATAAATCATGTATTCTAATATATTAGGTATCTGTACGGCTGAACCAAACCTTAACAACGATAAAAAGAAATTATTCAAATCACAATAAAATGGCGCAAATATTTAGTATCTGTATCCACACTGTGCCAAGCGAAGTCGAGAAAACGATTGCCAAATTAAGATATTTTGTTATATAGAACTAATAAACGATGTTCACTATGTAATCATAAAATTTTCATGCAATGAGGAAATTGTATGATTCTTTGATATCTTCACTAATATTATAAAGAGGTAACTTATGTATGAACCCTCATAGGAGGCCTGTGTCCCAGCAGTGGGAACATATATAGGCTGATGATGATGATGATGATGATGAACTTATGTATGTTTGTAATGTTTTCACGCAAAACCAGTGGACCGATTTCAAAAATTCTTTCACCGTTAGAAAGCTGCAATTCCACTGATTTATATAGGCATATGTAGCCGCGGGAGAGGCCTTGACGAACAGCTTATTTTAAATATGCTGTTAAAACTACAACGAAGGAATATTTATAGTATAATGATAAAAAGGTGGCAGAGCAAACAAGTCCATAATAGTTAGAATTTTTGGGATATATTAGTGATAATATACATTTATTATTTATCATACAATTCATATATCAGAAAAAATAGTGATAAAACAATATTTATAATAGTAATAGGCGTTGGTCGGGTTGCAAGCTGTAACGTAGCATGGGTAAAGAAGAAGTTACCGAATGGTAAAAGTACTTATAGCATCGGTGTAGTGGATTTGGTAAAACTCTTTAGTTCCTCTTCTTTATAACATTACACTTTATATATTTGTAGTGTATACATGTGGGTAGTACGTTTGTCAGTTTGCTACGGACAATAAAAGTGATTGCATCAAGCCACGTGTTTTGTTACCAATTTAGCCCCAAACACTATAAAATTGTACCAGGGTTTAATAATAATTCTTAGCATACCACATAAATTATTGCGTTCAACCCTTCGCTATAAAGGAACTTTGATCTGTATGTACAAAAGG
This sequence comes from Zerene cesonia, assembly GCF_012273895.1. Lineage (NCBI taxonomy): Eukaryota > Metazoa > Arthropoda > Insecta > Lepidoptera > Pieridae > Zerene > Zerene cesonia. The sequence goes on from NC_052117.1 coordinate 7,062,370, forward strand.
TGCCTTCGGTAATTTTCCACATGATCCGTTCGAGTTTTCCCCAGTTTTTCGTAACTCGAGTGCGGGTGATTGGCCTGCGCAGAATTCTAATAAAACTTCGGTATATTCAGTTATCTAAGCAGCACTTGACTTTATAGGGGCTCTGAGCACCACTCGATTTAAACATCTCATTTCGAGTAATAAATACTTATAAAAATTCGATTGGGAAAATAGTGTATATTGGGCCCTTGATGTGAAATTTATTCATAAATTATATAATAGCGTTTTTTAGTAATAAGAATTTTGAATATTGAAAAGTTATTCTAAATAGTATATAGAAAATTGTCGTATTTATATAACGATTGATTAAGATTTTTATAAATGCATAAAAACTATAAAATTTCAAATTTTTTTATTAACTCTTATGCAATAGTGCGATTTTGTAATATCGCATTATATAATACATAAAATAATTCCTTAAATGTCTGCAACAATATTTCCATATCAAAACTCTCTTGTATTACAACATAAAGTACAATATTATATATTAAATGATTGTAATTTTACATTCATTCTATAAATAATATAACTTTTCATTTAAATTTTTACAGTTTTCTAATTTGTAAGATAATTGTGATTCATAATAATTGCTGTACATAATTATATTAAATGGCATTCGTTTTATATTTATACGTCAACGCGTTTAGTTCCAGCGCCAAGGTGCTGAGTTCAATTAATTATATTGCAATTTAGGCCAGCTTAAACAGTAAAATTGTTGAATTTTTTTAACAAATTAAATTGAAACAAACGAATCGCGGACGATTAAATTTTCGTGATTCAATAAATTATAAACACAGAAACTCTTAATTAAATCAGGAAACTTCCGATCCATTTAAATGACTCTGTCAAATTTCAATCGTGGATTGTCCATAAACATTCAGAAGAAAGTTTGTTGAAATCAAAAGAGTCGGTTACAAGATCTGAGACATTTAAACTTCACTGTTATTGTAGTGAATTTTCGATAATTTGCGAGTTCCTTCGCGGAAGTTCCATTTTGTTCTACGAGTGAGTGTATTGGAAAAGTTTTTTGCGTAATTCTTTTAGAATATAGACTTTGACGTAGTTAAAGCCCTTTTAATACTTTTTGGAACGTCAAAGCGGCTATAGGGTAGACGCAATATGGAGTGCTAGTGGATCATCGTTTTAGTGTAAAGAAAAACGTTCTTTAGATTAAAGTACGCTCATTGGTTGAGTATAGAGAAAGAGTACTAAATCATAATACGAGATTTATATTTATTCAGGAAACAAAACGTTATGATAGTTTTCGATTGGCTATATTATACTAATAAACCACAGCTAAAATTCCCAGATATGCTTTAAAAATGTGAATACCATTTTATGTACGCAACGATATTTGCTATTTCACATTTTCAGGCGCTGTTATTTTAGTACTTCAGCTGTAGTATCATCGACATTACACCCGAATTTTATTTTTTTTACCGTAATTTTTTTTCATAAAAAAAAAGTTGTTTATATAATTTCACTAAAAGTTATAATATTAAAATTGATTTCCATATAAAATAAGGTGTTAATAGTTGTGTATGAGATGTGTCGTATTGTCATTTATTACAAATTTCTATTCGTAACCATTTTTTATTTCATTATGGTACCATCTTCGTCCCGTAGTACCGTCGGAGGCATAAATTAGTCAGGTAAATTGACCGTCGTCAACAAACATAATGTGACACCTACGATAGTCGCTAACTATCCCTTTTTTATCCACATTACAAAGGTTAAATAACATCCTCAAAATGTTGTTAAATACTTAACATTTAAACCGCCTCCTTGGTACAGTGGTTAAAGCTTGAGCGTAGAACCGACGCACAAAAAAAAAACGTCTCGGTCTGGCAGGACACAGAAGGCTGATCACCTACTTGTCCATAAAAAAAATTGATCAGTGAAACAGATGTATATCATCTGCCCCACTAGGGGGCACGGGACTTCACTTTATACATTTAAACACAATTTAAATTAATGTTTTTCATATACTCAAACATTTTGAGCAGGTCAGTAATTATTGCATAGGTAGGTTTCGAACAAAGGGAAATTAGTTAAATTAAATGAAATAAGCATGTATTAGCGTTGTTTATTGTTTATTGAATGGAATGGTAATACACTTACACTTATAGGTACTAAATAAGCAAGTTAAACTTTAACTAATAGGTACCAAAAGGTACGGAACAAATTTGACGAATCTCTTTGATTGGTTGTTAAGTAGGACATTAATTAGGATTGACGAAGGGAACTTTTTAGGGGTGGCCCTTCACGATGTAATTAATCGGTTTCCTAATTGGGGTTTTTAGCAGCTTTTATATTCCCATCAACCCTTGCGGAAATGCTACAAGGTTGAAATTCTAATTGGAGACCTGAGACGTTGTGAAGATGTAACTGTTTTGGTTATGAATATTTTTAAATATGACTGTATTTTTTTGTCTATATTATCACAGAACTTTTACTGAACACAGAACTTTAACAGCTGGGGACAATGGTTAAATTTGGTTCTAACAACTTGAACGCGGTTTTGATTTTTGTTAAAAATAATAATTAAAGGAAGCGAGTTCCCGTGTCTTCATGTGGAATATGGGGCAAATGCATTGAGCATCTAGCAATAGGTGATCAACTTTCTGTGTCCTGTTTGACTGAGACAAGTTTTTAATTAGTCCCCACCGGGAATCGAACCCAGGACCATTCCGTTATACAGACACGCGTTAACCACTAAACCAAGGAGGTGGTCACAAATAATTATTAACGTATTTAGAAATAATTATAAAGTATTTAATGATAATTTCTTTTAGTCTTGAATATGATAATGAGGAGAAAAGTTCCGGTGGGGCGGCGTGGAATGTGGAACGCTCACGCCGCTCAGCTTAACCGTCCTGGTTAAGCTGCTACTCCACCTCGCTGCAAGTTTGCGTCTGACCTGACATTAGGCTGCTGCCGAGAGGGTAGCCAATACCAACCAGCAGCTCCCTGCTGGCCTGGCCCCTTATCTAAAGCGGCTTGACAGAACACATGATTGCTTCTCCGAGGGCCGTGGATATCAACACGCTTCAATGATTATGAATGAATCACTTGTGGAGTATCGTGCATATTTTTTGTGAGCTAATAAACAATAAGCTATAAACTAATTTTTAAAATTGTTATTCTTATGAGCATTTTACAATAAAGTATTTTTATTTATTTAGTTTGAGACACGACATAAGATTTTTTCTATTACTTTTCCTAGATAGACAAATAGATAGACAAGGTAACGTTAATATTTATAATATAATAGTGAGGATTTAATTATTCAGTAATCAATGCGAAAAGTAATGACACTTATATATAAATTATTCATTTGAGATATATTCCCGTAAAGAGCCGAAAGCCTATTTAGTTATTAATAAAAGTACTCAGTATAGCACTCTATTATTTACAAAACGTCCTAACCAATACTCGGCATTTCGTAAACCTACTTGTTGATAAAAATATAGAATATATTATATAAACAAAGTTTGGATAAGAGAAAAATTCTCGCGTAAACCCGTTCCTTCGGGACACTGTTGAAACTTATTGAGTTAAAGTTATTTGATAAGCCAAGTCGGAACTGAATATTTTTATTATATATACAATTTGATTTTCTTCCCTTACACTATATTTTATGCAGTGCGAATGGAAATCTCGTTCAGGAACTGGTAAGGAAACTCATTAAGATAAAAATAGTGGTTTTGTGATTTATGACGTAATTATTATAAATGAAATATATTTTATCTGTGGGAGATGAGAATGCTGGCAAAAAGTGGGTCGCGTTAGCTCTTGAAGTATGATCTGTGAAAAGACATGTCCTGAGTCCCCCAGTGAAGCATTACACACGGAATTTGTGCCAGGTCATGTGTTTAGGAATTAAAGACTTAACAAAACAATTATTAATTATATGTCATTATACTAACGTACTAAAGTTTCTGTTTAGAATACTCGCGTAGAATCAATCACATTAAAATAACGTTTGCATTATTTTTTAAATCAACTTCGTTCCACAATGCACTATCATAACGAGACTATTCGGAGGTAATTTTATTATGGGGTCTTCTAAGTCAAATATATCCCATCATATTAGGTAATAATGATATCATATTATTTTGATTTGAAAGTAAAATATGAAGTGAAGTAGTCATATCGCTTTCTTGTGTTTAATTTAAAATAATTGTAATTGTTTTAGAAAAGTTTGGAGAAACCATTGATTCTTTGCTGGAGTTCTATATTTTTAAAGTCTTTAGCCAACCACCTATCTACATGCAGATATTTTATGCAGTTATATAAAGCTCATTTTCTGTTTTTTTTTATCCGATCAATAATCGATAGTATAAAACATTCTTTAACAAGTTTAAAATTAATTATAAGCTTCACTCTTGCAGCCTGTCACGTTTCTCATCCGAAAAGACGGCAATAAAAATGGATGACTTTTACTGGCGGTAATTTGTTTTAAGCAAAGTGCTTTCTTAGTAGAACGTTTAGAACATAGATATATGACATACTAGAAGTGTTTTATTCAGCGCAATTAAATAAAACAGCATGTCATTTGATACCTTATTATTTATCAAATTAAATATCAACGACAACTGAAAACAAAAATTGTGCGAAACAAAATTTTCGAAGAGTTTTCAAACAATCAGCTAATTCTGATAATCAACCTAAGAGTACATTCGACAATATTTCGTATAAATTATCTAGATATTTATATCCACGTTTTACGCAGTCACGTGGCCTATGTTACGTAGCTGACAAAACTTTTGCTGTTTAGCTACACGCCACATTTTAACTAATTACTCCTTAGAAATTTTACACCCCTTCTCTTTAGGTGAATACATACAAAATGCAGGTGTTCTTACTGCTGATAAATTTAAATTTGCGTACCATTTCGTGAATTAAATATACCAGCCCTATTGGATTAATTTCTAAGGCTGTTTAGACTTACTTTTACGAGATTAGTTTCGTTATTATACAAAACAGTACAGTTTATTGTAATAAAGCAATATCTTTAATTCAAGAAAAACATGCGAGATATTCGGTGACGTTTCATATTCACTTATCATTCATATACGAAGGATCGATAGAAAAATGTCAGTCATAAGATTAAGACCGCTTACACACTAACAAACAGTCGCTCGTTTACAGGGCAGCTTTTCTGCAATTCAGATGTGTCGTGCACGTCGTTCGAACGAGAATTTTATATATTAGATTCTCCTGATTTTTAGGCTTATTCGACTTGTGGTGAGGTGCAGCCATAGAACAGATAATTAATATGAATATCGAATTATGCACCTAAATAAATAAATTCTTGCGACTAGCGAACTCGCCCATTATGTATTACTATTATATTTTCGTGAGCTTGCAACACTGGGTCATCACTACCGACCGCATGCGTGGGCCGCGCCAGCAGAAGACGATCGCCGGACTTCTGTTTAAACTATGAAATTATGACAGTACGACAGACGCGCTGCTATCGCGCTACTAAAGGCGCCTAAATGGGAAGGTATTCTTAATTTCCTTTCCCTAAGACGGCTTAATTAAACCGTTAATCTTATAAAATAAAAATTCATGAAAGTAAACTCATTGGAAGTTTTAAACGCAAACTAAAAGTACTAATTAATTCTGGATCGCTAGTTGCCAAGGCTGAACTAGCGAACAGCGGTCCATAACAAAATTACTCGGTTACCAGTAGCTCTAAATCATTGGTCCACTGCGAATTAATTCACGTTACCTGACACTATCCATGAAGTAATCAGAGCGCTTTTGTGGAAGTGTCTAGGGTTTATCCAATTGAAATAAGGACGTTAGGATCGTACATGATAGTTTTTAGAAGTCGACTTTATGTTATTTACGGTTTTCGGATATCAATTGTGTATATATTCTTTTGAATGAATAATTGTCAATTCAGATAATTTGGAACGAATTGGGCCAGCTCGCATCGGGGAAGTACCACACCCTCACAGAAGACCGGCGTGAAATAGCTGCTGTGTTTGGTTCGGTAAGTGGGGGAGCCGGAGGCACATACCCTTTTCCTTACCTTTCCCAGTCCTTTTCTTTATTCCTTCCACCAATCTATTCTTAATCCCTTCCCAAAAATTCGGCAATCCATTTGTAGAGGCGTAAGGTCCCTAATGAACCTTATGCCCCTCTAAATGTTAATGGGCGGTGGTAGCGCTTACCAGCAGGCGTCCCACGAGCTCCATTGCCGACTGAGACATAAAAAAAACAAATATATATGACGCTTTTCATAACTTGTCAGAATTGATTTAACTATCGAATGTCGAATCATTTAGTGGCGGATTTCTACAGATTGTGCCCTGGTGTTCAAATGTTGATTATTGAATGCTAGGCCCAACTACCCTCACTTTCTTAATAGTCTTTGTGACTGGCTTTCAGCTGAATACATCGATTTGGCAGTTGTGTACAATCGCAATACATTCGTAAACGACTAAACAAATATTAAGCAAAACTCCCTTTTGATTTCTAACTCATCGACATGGCATAAAAAGCTTGATGCTATTATAAACGATATCACAGTGCATATCTATTTACTACTTTTCAGTCGACTGAGAATCGGCCAACATCTATTTTTAGTTTCTAATCCTAAATGTTAAGTATGGCAGAACAGCGTTTGCCGGGTCAGCTAGAATCTATATAAAGTATCGAAATATCATCTTAAAATAGGTTTAGCTTGCAGTGATTTAGCACAAACAGAAAGGACAGACAAGCAACAATGTTCTAGTATAATAGTTATAGTCTTATATGTTGCTATACATTTATATTATAATATGTTGTTATTTTGACATTATAAATATAAATTATAAGCTTCAATTAATAATTAATGGCTACCACATAATATTGACTATGTACATATTCATTATTGAAGCAAAAGGAAAATTTAATTATTATAACAAATTTAAATGATTAGGGGAGAAGTTAATTTATCGTTAATACATAATTTTCAGCATCTATTAAACTGGTTTTAATCAAAAATATATTCAATCAGTTTATATGTAGCACAATTTTAATTATTACGTCCTTAGTGAACTTTAGGGTTTATCGACTAGAATGTTCTTTATAATTGTTAAAAGTAATCAATGGATGTATATGCCATAGCAATAAAATAAATCTGAAGAGTTTGTTCGTTTGAGCGCGCTCATCTCAGGAACTACTGGACCGATTTAAAAAAAATATTGCATCACTAGTTACTGTTAGGTACGTGATCAGTGAGTTCTTAATGTATCACGTGCAAAGCGGGACCGTTAGGCTAGAAATAAAACCAAAGGTCTGTCTAGACAGATTCTTATTAAATTATGATTTAATTTTTTCCTTTTTTTTGAACTTTGGGTCGAAATAAACACACATGATGTTCCCCTTCTTCGAAAGTATTACAACTTTGAAGATATATTCGCCATAGAAAAACTGATTTCCGATATATTTCGCCATTAGTACTGTTAAATCCATATCAGATAAATAAACGCCCTGGAAAAAGATTTTCATTAAAGCAAAACACCATGAATCATATGAAACGATTCCAACTATGTATGGCTTGAAACTGTAGCGTGTGTCAATTGACGCGAGTATTAAAAACATCGACAAGTGAACTGGAGTGTTTTGACTCTAAATATGTTGGTTTCATAATTTTGTGAAAACACAGGAACAGTTGAGATGAGTTTTATTGTAATTTTAATGTTTTAATGTTCTTCGAATAACACTATGTAGTAAACATGTAGTAGTAAACATATATAGTAAAAGCGTATGATAATAAAAAAATACTGCAGTGTTGTTAGCTCTTTGAATACAATTTTCACATGAAAATATGTTGCTACATATTTTCATATCAATATCAGTATACAAGAGTTAAATAAATAAAAATAAATAAAACTTTTATTTGCCAGAAAACATGAAGTACATTATTATTATCTTAAAGATGTTACTGAGTAGTGAGCTATATTTAATGCTTTTTTTTTTTTTATTACACAATAACAGATAATATGAACTGCAGACCTACACTAAGGAAACTTGTATCGTAGGCCTGCAACCCTTCCAGATTGTTTGCAGTTACTCGTTTAAATGAATGATAACAAATGTTTTTTATCGTTTTAACTGAGGTTAAATACGATACGCCTTTCACATATAAACGTTAGGTTCATAATGAACATTGAATATAGGTCGTGGACGAATTTCAACAAACACCCATGGCCCCTTCACTTATGCGGTTCGACGGAACACAGTGAGGTTTAGTCGATAGGAATCCGATAAAACCCACTGCTTCTTCCTCGGGAGCCATGGATTTCTATGCAAGATTGACTTACACTAATAAAGAAAAAAGGTTCATAATGGACACGATAGGTTCAAACCTTTTTAGCACCACAATTCTTGACACCCAAGTGTGATTCCAGTAAAGCTGCGAATACGTAATGTTGACATGGCTTCTTTATATTGTAGTTCCACATCAATGTTTTTACCCCTTCCTTCATAGTGTACACGTATATTTTCATCTAAAGAAAGACAAAAGCACAGAAACAAAAAATGACATAAAAATAGTTAAATCTCACTGTAGTTAATAAAATATATTGAGTAAATTCGAGTTGCTAAAGGTAGATAAAAGCGGCCGTCTTGTCCGAAGCAAAGGTTGCTACATCAGACATAAAGAAGATGGGTAGATATTTCTCAACTGTTATGAGAAAAGAACTATAGAAATACTGCACACTGAATAACTGAATCTTAAGTTTGGTTTTAATATCTATGAGTCAGTTTCAGTCTTCTCCGTTTCGTATGTCTCCAACTCTAAGTATCATACATCCTTCAACTAATACTAAAATATATGATGATATACAGTCAAAGTTTGTTCCACTAGTTATATCTGTTTGAAGCATTGAATAATCTTTTAATAGGATTACGCAAGGGGCACAATATGACAATGTCATCCTACTAATATAATAAATGCGAAAGTTTTAGGGATGTGTGTGTGTTTGTTGCTCTTTCACGCAAAACTACTGAACCGATTGCAATGAAATTTGGTACATAGATAGCTGTACAACTGAAATAACATACAGGCAACTTTTTGTCCCGATATTCCTACGGGATACGGACTTACGCGGGTGAAACCGCGGGGTGCAGCTAGTCTCTCTATTTTTTTATATCCTCAGCTTTGACAAGATATCATTATAATTGAAACATTATCCATCCTGAAATAATTTTGTGAATATGATGAAAATGGTTTAATGATAAGATGAGCGCTCGGAATAAAAGAGGGCTTCAAAATGTCTCTGAAGAATTGAGGAACATTACAGATAATATAAAGGATAGATCAAACATTATTTCTTGCTCCATATCCATCTGACTTATAACTGTACATAAAAGTGTATTATATAGAAATTGATCTCACAAATTCGAATATTTTAAAGCAGAATACAAATGAAAGCCGGAAAGTTTATATGTATCCCGGAAAACGGCAAAGCTTCTTAACAGATCAAACTAAAATAGGTTTGATCTAAATCTGAGACTGGGTTTCGTGAAGATAAATCGACAAAGCTTATAACTTTAACTTGCTCCTTTGGCTGTCGATTTTCTGCGGCTAATTATTTTAACTGGCTTCATTTCTATGGCTAGATCAAAAGTTGCGAAGTGGTAATAGGATTTGGAGTTTCAAATTTACATGTGCAAGTCACATATATAACGAGGCAACCTTCTAGCCCTCTTGATCTCGTTGAAACTAATTGATAGAAAAATTCAATCATCATCATCAGCCCATACATGTTCCCACTGCTGGGACACAGGCCTCCTATCAGGGTTCAGGCCATAATCCACCACGCTGGCCAAGTGCGGGTTGGCAGATGTCGCATGTCGTCGAACTTTTGATTCTTGGACTTGCCGGTTTCCTCACGATGTTTTCCTTCACCATTTTAAACAGAGGTGGATAACAATCCACATTTGCAGATAAATTGAAAAATCAATTTATTTCCTGCACGCTCGCCCGGTCTCGAACCCCGACTTATCGATTTTGAAGTCCGAGGTTCTCACTACTGAGCCACCACTGCTTTTAATTCTTAAGAAAAATTCAATATCTTTCAATAAATACTTCATTTATAAATATTGTTCTTACTTCATCAATACGCGTGTCCTCCAAGAAGGTCATGTTAATCCGGCCAATGTAATGGTTCTCTTCATTTATCAATAACGTGTTTACGAAGTTGGTTACGTTGACCATTTTTGGACCTCTGCATTGGTCAAAGTGTTCCCATACTACTACATAGGATCCCTGGGATTTATTGAAATATAATTAAAATTAATTCTATTCCAACTAAAGCATGTTTTTGTTGTTATCAAGTAATTTCTTTAGAAGGGCTTCAATCCCCAAAATATTAAGAAATAAATCATTTACCATACATAGAATTGAATAGCCTGTCTACTTAAGAGTAACCGACAAAAACTATAGAACTGAGATATCTCTATAGAAATAGTATTATTATGGTTATGATTGAAAAATGTAATAAAACTCATGGTAGTAAATATAGGAAATAAACGACTATGAAATTATTAGAACGTTATTCGAACGTATTTCTGACTAGATTTTCGCGTGAGTTTTGGCTTCCGTAAGTTAATAATTTTGTAGTTCGTAGATTTTTGAAGAAGGCAGCATGAAATTTTTTAAGATTAATATAGATCTTGCGTATATATCGTCAACTAGGTATTTTAGAAAGAATTTAGTAATCCATAAATGTTAATAAATAAATCGCAAATTATTATTGAAATTACAGGTTGAATAAATAGGTCCTTGAAAATGAAATAAAGGTAACAAGTACATAGTTAAGATCTAAAGTCGTAAAATATCTCTTACTGTCTCTTTTAAAATCAAATTAGTCCAAAATTGTGTAGACAAGGCGAGCGAAGCCGCGTATAGCAAGTTAGTAATTAATGATTTTATACTAGTTATTCCCTATATTTACAGCTTTTCAGCTTTTTTTTTTTAACTTTTTAAAACTATATGTATTCCATTGTATTAGTATTTCATTTTATATGAAGACATTTTTAAAGCTACTTTTAAAAGCAGAAATATGAAATGAGAGGTAACTTACATAGTTATTAGCGTTTTTTGGACCGAAGTCGGCGGTGACGCATGAATATAATATTATAAGATAGATTTTCAGAACCTGTATAAATATTCTCATACTGAACTATACGATATGATATAACAAAGTAGAATAAATTTTAAACGAACGTTTCATTCCCCTAATGCAATTTTAATATCGCGTTTATTAATCAGAATAATGATTGCAGTTGAGTGAAAATTAAATACATTTTAATTCATGTATTCGTACAATAATTTCGTTTCGTTTTCATTTTATTCAATTGTGACTGTAATAAAGTCATTATCCATATAATGACTTGCTTTTGTATTGATTTCACTGTTCTGTTTGTGTCCAGGTCCAGTGTCTAGTCCAGTGTCCAGGTCCAATTTATGTCCAGGCCAAATAAATGCCTAACTTTTAATACCAACCGATTTTCAACGCGTTAAAAACAAGATTTGTTAATGACAATAGCCCCTTCCATGCCGTTATAAAAACTCTCATGAACTTTTAATAATTAATCATTATTCACTCATACTCTCCATGAATCAAGTGCGAATCAGACTTGTGACCTTAAGGGTTCCGATCAAATAAGCCAAAGAGGTAATGTAACAAAAAAAAAAAGTTGTAACGCCAAAACATTAGTAAAATATAACTCAAAACCGACGCTGCCTCCAATTAATCAACGACTGACGTTCCAGGCTTGGAGCTAGCAATTATTGCATTTCACACACCACTTAACATTAATATCGAACTAATATCCCTTCTAGAATCATCGACTATTATTTATCGTACATACATTCTGTTGTATGGATGAAAGGGTGAATGAAAATAGATTTCTTGGAAATAGGTTTTTCGGGGGTCGTCGTTTAGCGTGGTCACGCGGAGACGCTCGCTGTAAAGTGTTCGAAACGACGGGATAATAATATAATGAATAAATCGCGTTTAAAATCCGTTAAAAAGTTTTTAATTTCTAAATGTATAATGCTCGTGTAAAATCAAACACAAGAAAATACTAGGCTGTATTTTTTAAATATACATATACGAATATACATAGTTCATAATAAGATTTTTTTCCGTTTTTGAAAAATATCATTATCCTATGATGAATTCAACTAGAATGAAAAATAAAATTAAACCTCTATAAATAGCTTTCTATTTATGTTGTTATAAAACCTCTTAGTTTCCGTGATAAATACTACGTGGGTGAATGGTAGAAATTAGAACCGTAATAATGTCGCCGTAAGAGTCTAAAAACCGCTGGATTATAAACTAACTTGTGAGATTGCAAATTGTCGAAAAATTGTGATTCGAAACATTTGATTGCATTTTTAAACGAATTTAGTAGCGCTTTTAGTATTTTCATTTATTTTTCACTTTTGAGTGGTTTTTAAGGCGGTTAACATTCTGTTAAAATATAATTATGACGCATTATTATTTATTTATTTATTCTTTATTGCACACTTTCAAAATATAGAACAGAGATGAAATTCAACAAAAGCAACTAAAACTAGTATGCAAATGGCGGCCTTATGGCTAAAAGCCATCTCTACGGGATTTTTTTTTTCCCAAAACGTCCCTCAGGTGAAGGATGCGAGTCAGCGGAACCCGCTTGGCCGCCTATTTCGGTGTAGTATTTAAATAAACAGATCATAACCTAATTCACCATATCAAATGATTGTTTCACCACGTAACGGTTTCACATCGATAGATTATAATCTGATGAAAATTTTTGAATTAAATTGTATGTAGTACTCTCCATTGCAATTTTTCGACAGATTGTAATCTCCCGAAGTGAATTCCCGGGGCTACGAAATGACGGTTTTTACAATTTAACGGTGACATGTACACAGTTTAATTTTAGTGGCGTATATGTTATTTTAAGTTCGGTCAGCTATAGTTAAATAATGTATCAAACAAAATTAATTACAAATGTATTTTTAGAATGTTTGTAAAATTAACATGAAATAGTATATTTATATGTATTAAACCTTATTTGATTACGTCGCCATTAACGGGCCTATATAAAAATATGAATTTAAAAAAAGAATTACACTTTAAGGTAACCATTTATATAAATTCTTATCTTAAATATAACGAAGATCTTTCTAGCAATTTAGAAAGCTGTATAATAATTTGATTGAGCGAATGAATGATAATTTGTTTTTACTTGATTTTGTAATTAATAAATACTGATTCATCTCAATATATACGTTTGCGATTCTTAATATCTGTTCGAATTGAAATATTTTAACATTTATATTCTACGTTAACTTTTTTGTTAGACCTCGAGTTCTCGTTTTAGGAACGTTGAATAAACAAAAACGAAGTATAAGAATTAAAAATGCTAATATGAAATGCTATAATATGAAATGGACCATGTTGTATGACTTATAGCCATTTCCATACAAAATTCTTTCTATCTTTTCAATTATATTTCATACTATTTCACTTAACTCTGTATACATTAAGAATAAATAAACTAATGTAATTAACTTTTTTTTTTTTAAATAACAATTCCCTAATTGCATTTTGACCCACTATAATTAATATTTAATTAATTTCGCCCATCATGAAAATATAAATGCATTCAGTATTATCGTGTATTGTACAAAAACAGTAGTATTCTATAGAACCTGTAATATGAAATGAAACGCATAAAACCTCTTTACAGAACATTAAAGTGGAATAAGTAAGTGTAACCACACGTGTTTCCGAGAACGCATCGGGACAAAGTGCGGATCTTACACGCACTAATGGACACATTCGTCCTATACATTATCTGTTATTTGATAGAATGTACGTTGAAGTACATATTGCATATAAAATAGATAATCATAATTCTCAATATTATATTATTTATTTGGTTATAGATGGCCTCAAATATATAAATAAAAAATTTGCCTTAGATATATAAATAAAAAAAAAATAATAATAAATGTTAATCTTTCGTTCTACTTACAACAATATTATTATATGTATCACTCCTAGGGAAGGAACAGGTCCTCTTAACACAGGTATTACCTAGCAAGAGGGCCTGAGCCACAATCCATTGTTACAATAATGTTAAAACCTACTAAATAAAGATTTATTTATTATTTTTATTTATTTATTTATTAAATGTGATGATGAGGGAAAAAAATAAAAGGAGTAAAATATGGAATAATTGTTAATCGACGATCGTTCCAACTCTTGGACCACAAATAACACAGTGACGTCTTTTTGGTTGTTTTTCTTTTTATATTTATTGGAATGTAATTGGTGCTAAATAAAGTATTTATTATTATTATAGTGAGGATCTTTTTATAAATAATCACCGTATGTAAATTTTGCTTGTAATGGAAATATAATATCGTTACTATTATGTAAAACTGTTGGGCATATCAATTCTTTTTTTTTTTTGGTTACATTTCAAATATTTTTGAATTTCGAAAAACTGTTACAGAACTGAAACTTGAAACTGCGCCTTAAAAAATATTATGATTTTTCATCTGTTTTTTCGCTTTTAATAGTTAATCCGATTTCATTTAAATCAGCCTACAAGAAGATAATCCCAAGTATTATACAAATTGTGTAGCAATTTACGACCGTTTAAATAAGTATTTATATAAAATTATGCGGTATACAAATTGTTTTGTATATTTGTTTCATTGAATTCAGTTGGACAATAAGAAAAGATTATTTAAATTATACAAAAACATGCGTTTCTCACCTCGGTATGGAGATTCGAATTCCGTCCATGATCGATGTTTTCCTTAAACTCATAACAAATATTTTATTTTAACCGTCTTAAAAAAAGAAGGAGGTGCTCAAATCGACTGCATTTTTTGTGTCGGTTACCTCATAACACTTTACAGGGTGAATCGATTTTGATGACTCCTTTTTTACTTGAAAGCTGGCGTGGTCCCATTTTAATTTGGTCTTGTTCTGATTCCTTGGTTTAGGTTATTGTTAAAAATAATGTATAGGAAGATAGATTAAACGGTTTACACAAGCATTTAAAGCTACATTTTATTAGGTAAGGTTTATTATAAATAGCAAATAACATAAAGCGAAATTATACTTCCATTAACACAAAGAATCTCACTGGAAATAAACATTGTTGTAATGTAACATATCTAGATGTTACTGCCAAAGTCTAGTCCTAGAGTAAAATCGTTGACGGGAGCACGCACTGCTGCGCATTTCAGATGCTCGAAACTACAAAGCAAGGTGTTAAATTTCCAAATTGCAGTTTCAATTCACGAGACGGGAAAAACTACGCTGTGACGTATTGATTTCTCGTTAACCGTGAAGTGATACTGTTCATGATTTGAATTTTTGTTTCTGTTTTATTACGAAAACTATTGTTATTTTAGGAGTTTTAGTATGGTGTTTTTCTATGGTGATTTCGCGATGTTGTAGTAGATGTTGTCTTTTGTAAACTAGTGCTTGTTATATGTCTGTTTCATCGTAAGTCTTACCTAGATGTCTAAAGTGTATTTTGTGATGCAAATATTTTTTTTTGTTTTTCCTTTAGTATCGGAGTCCCGTGTCCCGTTGTGGGATAAGTGACTGATGATAATACGTCATAATTAGCTTTCTGTGTACTGGCAGATCGAGTTATTTTTTGCGAGTCCCCACCGGAAATATCCTATATATTAGTTATAGAGAATTGGTCTCGTAAAAAAGTAGTATTGAACAAAATCTCAATATAAATTTTTATAAATAATTCGTTTCCTATATATCAGTATACTACCTATACGAATAACATAAAGTGAAGTGATGTGTTAGTTTTTGAATTTGAACGCGCTAATCTCAGAAACTACTCGATCAAAAATTTTGTCATCATTGTCTACGTGATCCCTAATTGCTATAGGCTATATATGTACAACACACAACGCCGGGGCGGACCGCTAGCTTAATATAATTGCAAACCTATAATTGCATTCTTCTATTGAAACACAAAACATTGGATAAACATTAAAACGCGGCAATAAATACTCTTCGTGTAAGCCTATTGTATTGCATTTCTGTGAATTGCGCAAAAATCGTATGCATATAAATAGGACATTAATACAGAGCATCGATGGGATTTTTATTCGACGATGCAATTTTAATCTTTGTATAACATTAAACGCTACAGGTTGTGGAATTTTCGAGAATCTTGTGCAGAAAACTTATAAAATCACTTCATGTAATCATAACCTATATAAAAGAGTATGTATAACATGCTATGATTATAGTTTTTTAGAATTATCTCATCTCCAGGTGATAATGTAATAGACGGTTATAATAAACTTAGCATAATTATTGAAGTTAACGTTTTAATTCTTTTTTATTAGGAAAATACAACTACTTTCCTATCTATAGTTCTGATGAAGTCCGTCCGTCTTTTCCAACCACACTTGGATGGGTCGAGCTTTATGAGCTGGTGCCGACTTGCAAGGACCTTCCTTGTTTATGGAATAATGTATTTATTATAAGGAGCTTAACAAACTTGTTTAGCATCTTATTTTGATACGCTTCTGTTGATAATTCCATTGTTAAATTGAAAAATGGCCATTGCATTTCCTATACTCTGTAAGTTCTAAATTACATTTTCAATTACGCGACATCGCCTTAGCCGATATGATTTTTTTAGATAAAATCTGTTGCTTTATTACTGAATATCTTTTTTGAAGAAACATTAAGCGGACGGTTAGTCCTTTTTGTCAAAATATTCCTTATATAATCTTAAAAAATAAAACAACAATGAAATACGCCAAAAAAATAATTTCTTTTTCCATGATCATCGAGTCGTTATTTCTTTAAATAATCTGTCGTCTAATAAGATTCCGGACGTTAATTAATCCACAAAGATCTACTTTGATCTTGGGGCTTAACAGTGGCTACTGGAATGTGAGCTTTTTCACAAAGGGAGAAGATATTAAATCGTATGATATCGGAACACGTATCTGATGTTATATGATCTTTCATGTGTACAATTTACCTCGATATAATGATGCGATAAAAGTAAAATTTCGGCAAGATGGTATGGTATGGATTTGTATGGTTCACTAGTTTTGGGAATTGTCAGTTATATACGCTTCACTGTATTCGTATTACTTAAAGACATTTTCGATAAAAATACTAAAAATTCTCTTACAATTTCGAAGGTGGAACTAGCGACTTTATGAAATCTTATTAACCATGCAACCATCTCTTTATAAAAACGCGACTCTTTGTTGTACGTGAAAAGAAGAAAGAAGAGAAAATACTCACAAATATCCACTTTAATCAACATACAATGAACACTCCATTCTCATATATAAACATGATAAATGTGTATTTTGTAAAACCTCAGTCAGAACGTTATAAATGGCTCGCTTTCAAAATTCGCTTTTTCACAACAACTACTTGTAACTAATATTGAATTTAGTTACAAGTTTAAAACAGGGAACTCGCTAACGGATAGCCGTTTTAATATTAATAATATATTACATGTTAGTATAAATTATTGCAAAAATAAAATGTATGATATTCTTTCTAAAAATCAAGTTGAAATCCCAAATTTTCTCCAAATAAAAACACATATACAATAAAAAACAAAATACATTTTGTTTAAGGCTTATCTCCATTTCGCACCTGTCGCACAAAAAACTATTTCAAAACTGGCCACAACATAAAAAAACACGAAGAAATAACAATTTTCCATCGCTCAAAGCTGCCTTTGTTGCGTTCGGGGATTCATTGTCCGAGTATTATCTCGATATTCCCAACAATAGAATAATCCTCCGAATGTTGTGATGAGGTTCTTGAAATATTACTATTGGTTACTCTGTATTTTAATACCTAAGTCGGTATGGTCGCGTGTTAATATCATAGGCTTCTACGAGGTTTCAATACGCAGCTGCTCGTTCGCAAAAAAATCTTTCTCGGGTCCGTGCCACCGTAAAAAGCCGTTTGAACGAAGGCATATTTTGTACTTAGCAATATACTCAAAATAGTGGTTCGTTAAAAAAAGAAATAATACTCACAGCTTGTTTTATTCCATTATAACATCTACCCATCTTTATTAATAAACCCCTTTAGCTCACTAAGTTGATAATTTAAGTCTAAAATGAAATTTTTTATATTTGCCAGAGTTATTATACTTACTGAACAACGCTGGAAAACTGAGAAATAATTCTTTAATTTATTAAAAGTATGGTTTCTATATGTGACTTGCAAGTTTTATAAAATTACATATTTTATTATAACCAATCGTCGTTTCAGCCATGGGACGCCCACTGCTGGACAAAGGCCTCCCTCAAGGATTTCCACCTAGATCGGTCACTGGCAGCCTGCATCCAGCGGCTCCCCGCCACTCGGACCAGGTCATCTGTCCATTTCGTGGGTGGACGTCCCACGCTTCGTCGGCCAGTACGTGGTCTCCATTCCAGAACCTTTTTGCCCCAACGGCCATCGGTTCTACGGGCTATATGCCCAGCCCATCGCCACTTCAACGTGCTAATCCGGTGAGCTATGTCGGTGACTCCGGTTCTCCTACGGATTTCCTCATTTCTGATTCGATCTCGTAGGGAAACTCCAAGCATAGCCCTTTCCATAGCACGTTGAGCGACGCTGAGCTTGTGCACAAGGCCCATGGTTAGAGACCACGTTTCTGTCCCATATGTCATCACCATTAAACAATGTGTATTAAGAACGTAGAAACGATAAATATATCGCGCCTAACCTTCCACATAAACTAGCGTATAATACTGCCAATTAAAAAAGTTTGCATTCACAACGCATAAGTGACATTTAAGGCGATTTCCCAGCCAACACCAGACCGCACAATGGAGATATACAAGTGCAATATTTATGTCCAAGCACGATCGTTTGTTTAGACCCACATGGTCCCGTAGCACGCAACAAGTACACAGACGATAAAGTTTCTGAATAATGGTCACTTCGCTTTAATTCAACGATTTTTAGCAGCAAAGCTCGTCATTTTGTTAATAACTTTGCAAAGCGGGTTTCTTATACGTCATTTACTGTGTGTTTCTTTGATTGCATTGTTTTGTCTTGAACTAAAAAGTGAGTAGCTGAGATATTTGATTTCGTATTAATATATAAAATAGCAATTCTTAGCACAAGAAGTCCATACATTGCGTCCATGTATTGCGTATCACGCTGGCTAAGTGCGGGTTAGTGTTGGTAGATATAGTAGGTGGATTGTTAGATGACAAATTATAGGAATTATACTAAAATGGAGTAATAAGGAAATGGGCTGGTTACAATGTTAGGCGATCCAACTAATAATAGGAACGTTAATGGCCCATAGTTTATGGTGATTTGGCTTTAGGTCATAGATTCGTTAAGAAGAAGTTTTACGAATAAGCGCTGCAGCAAACGCTTTGGAATATTTATTATTATTTATAAATACTCTATTTTTGATAAGTGGAAAAAGAGCACGCTTCGGCACGAGTTTGGCTATCTCGCACCGGGGAAGTACGACACCCCCACAGAACACCAGCGTGAAATAGTAGCATGCTGCTGTGTTTCCCACGGTCAGTCGGAGAGCCAGAGGTCCGAGAACCTCATCCTTCTCAGTCCATTCCTTCTTTGCAGTTGTTAATATTTACTTTATCTCTTAAGCTCTAAAACACTAGCTGCCTCTGCGCATGTACATGGGCGGTGTTGATCGCTTTCCATCAGGCGAAACACCAGCTCAGTTGCCCGCTATGACACGAAAAAAAAAATTATAAATTAATTCATATAGCTACAAATCGATTTCACCGGTTACTCTCATAAAACTATTAATTTTTCATTTTTATTGCTGCATTGCACCCGTTTAAAGAAAATATGCACATCACCGCGCAATAAAATAAAGTGCATTTTACGACAACTCCCAACCAGTTATAATAATTACTAAGTACGCCTTGTAATTGCTTGTAATTTGAGTTACGCTCACAGCGGTTGACAATTTTCTGCTTTATGTATTTATAAATCCTAATTCTAGACTGCATATGAATCCTGGTGCAAGTTTAAAGCGGTTTATAGTTCTAAATAATACGTAATAAACGTGTTTAGTCTATACAACTAGTGGGGTACGCTGAGACTTTCGGAATAGAATATGTACGTTATTCCAGTGTGTTATAGGCTGTATATGTATTTACCACGAGTGAAGCCGGGATGGACCGGTAATTTCATATATTAGGTACATGAATTTCTAAAGTTTACACATTTTTTATATAGCCACTAATTAAAATTAAAAAGTGTTGGTTGGTTTTTCCAAAGACGTTACGTAACTGTCGAATGCAATATTGTGTTAATATCATTCCAGTCATTTTGTACGAAT
The DNA here is from genome assembly GCF_012273895.1 of Zerene cesonia. Classification (NCBI taxonomy): domain Eukaryota; kingdom Metazoa; phylum Arthropoda; class Insecta; order Lepidoptera; family Pieridae; genus Zerene; species Zerene cesonia. Next base: position 7,082,794 of record NC_052117.1, read on the forward strand.
CGTATTAAAAACTCTTGGTGGACTAAATGCTCGTCTCCTTTTCCTCACCCTTCCCAGTATTTATCTCTATTCCTGTCTTCGCAAAAAAGGATAAATGTTCATGGACATTGGTGATCCACCCTACTACAATCCGCGATGTAATTTGCTTTTTTTATTTTTATCATTTTTAGTAGCATGAAATAAAAATGAGCTTGATTAGTTCCATTTATTCATGCAAAAAGCCCGCGTATACCCATTATAATTCCGACCCACTACTAATATTTTAAAACTATAACTAAATTGCTTTTCAAGTTAATTCCCGTAAAATGTTTGCCAAACTAACTCTCGTGGGAACGAAATTACTGATCCTATGAAAATATTTGTTCTTTGGGCTCTGGAGTATTGGTAAAAAGGTGTGAGTTGACAACTAATGTGGACACTGGTCATTAGCTGAATATTTTGTGGGAATATGGTAAAATTAGTGAGAAGGATATATTATTGCGTATGACTTGTTATTGAAATCATTATTTTTGAAGGGCCTGAAATTTAAGCATATTTTTTTCATTGGTTATAATATATAGACAATTAACATATATGTGAACAAATGTGTGTATTCGTAAGACGAGGTTATTAATTAAATTTTATTTGTTTTTATAATAGTATTTATAATATACTAGCTGTTCGCCCCGGCTTCGCCCGTGGAACATACATATATAGGCTACTTTCATCAGTGAAGTTGCAGCTTTCTAATCGTGAAATAATTTTTGAAATCGCTCCAGTGGTTTTTGCGCGAAAACATTACAAACATACAAAAATACAAAAATTTTCCTCTTCATTACACTAATGTTAATTATTTAGTCCACTACTAAGTTAGCAATCTGTTATTTATTAATATTGCGACTAGTTATAGTAAAAATATATAGAAATGAGTCGGAAAAGTTATTTTCTAATCTTCTATCGGTAAATCAAGTTTCTATGACTTGACCCACAAAATAAACGTATAGTACTTAGTTGAACGGGTAATTGAGGTGTTCGACGACAATTCTTCGAATGTAATTCAATATTCATTGATCTGCAAGCTGCAGCGACGTATACTATCTCTAATTACTCAGCAATTATCCACAATTGTTATACCTACGTGGGTGTACAGTTCTTTTAAAAAATCAGTGTACAATTCTCAAATCAATTTGATTTTTGTTGTGATTCTTTATTTTAATATTACGTACAAATTTTTTTAAGTCCTAGGGGCAACTGAGCTGGTGGTTCGCCTGGTGGTAAGCTTTCAAATTGTTCAAGCATTCAAATGCGTTGCGTGCTTTAGTGCTTTAGTGGGGATTTCGATTGGAATGAAAAAATGGACTGTGAAATTTGAGGAAAATTTACACATAGTTCTATGCTACTATTTCACGCCGATCTTCTGTGGGGGTCTCCATTGACATTATAAATTCATTTTAATACTAGCTGTAACCCGCGACGTCACTTGCGTATACCTTAGTAAAAAGTAGCTTATGTGCTAAAGCAGATTATAATCTATCGCCGTACCAAATTTCTCACAGATACGATAAACTGATGTCGCGTTTAAGAGTAACAAACATCCATCTATACTTACAAATTTCGCGTTTATAATATTAGTAAGATATTATCTTAAATGTAACACAATGCGCATTAAATTATTATCCATGTCAAATATTTTTGGGTAATTTTTTTTGCTGGTAACACTCAACTACTTTTACTTTAATCGATTGTTTCACGTAATCTATTTAATGGACAAACTACGAGTTTCGAAAGGGTTATTCTATTTCTGTTTTAAATTTTGTCAATTTATTAAACATACAGGTCAATGTTTGGATTGGAAAGTAAAAAAGTCTAGGATTGTATTAAATTGAATTCATAGAGTTTTCATCATACATTTTTATTGTGTATTTTATAAAAAAATGCAATACGTATACATAAAAATAATGTCGTATACTTGTTATTTATTTCTAATAAAGTGTGTGTTCTCATCAAATAATTGATAGCAATCATAATGAATACATTATGTCTAAAAAACACCTCGTCATAAATAATTCAAGACATTACTTATATTTTACTCTATATTTCAAAGATAAAATTTCTTATACAATAAGACCTAAGAGATATTAGAGACCTATTAGAGATAATTTTGTTTAAAACATAAGTATCACAATTTTTAAGACAGACATTTCGGTTAATATTACAATCGATAAATAAATTATTTATATTAAAAAGCTTTTTGCCTTTAACAACCTGGTTGTTGGTTGCCTGAGCAATAATAATTATACTATATTGATATATAATTATCTTTAATTTAAAGTATTATAGCATTGAAAATTTTTAAAATTTCTCATATAATTATATGTTACCAAATTTTTCTTTTAACTTCATTCCCAATATCCAAATGAGAAATATCAATCGCGATACTTTCTATTTTGTTCAAATGAATATTTTGGTACTGTTATGTTATCTCGTTCAATCACATGTACACAAAAAACTTATTTACATGTAAATTGTTTCGTTAAACGTTTTCCTTACAAAGTTAGCGACATCAAAAGAGTAAATAACTCTTATAGACCTGTAAGTAATGTAATATAGAGTGAATGAGGGAAAATTCAAAGGAAATACGTTGTGGTGACGAAATGAGTTATTACCGAATCTCATTTTCGTGGCTATAGAGATTTTAAGAAAGCACTAACAGTAAATGGTGGCTATGAGGGTAAAAAGTATTAACATTGGCTAGGTAGGAATCGTGAGAGCCCCTACTATGAAGTTTTTTATAGTAATAAGTAGTAATAGTTATTTAAACGAATGTTTTATAGAATCATGCCGAAACTATTTCTATTCGATTTTTAATTCAAATGACATCCATTTAACTGATTATAATATTCTTTACTTCTAGAAAGAATCGTGTCCTCTCTTTTTAAATCTTTGAATGTAGAACTAGTATTCTATTTAATCTGTCTTGTATAAACGAGTAAATGACTGGGTGGTTGTATTTTTTCTTTAAGATGGTGGAATTTTTATGGTAATCATTATTTCATTTGTATTTAAAGACGGAGCCGACCACCTTTTGGTACGACTTGTTTAACTCGCACTGGAAAACTATCACAACACAGAGCGTGAGCGCGAAGAAGCAGGATGCCCTATTTTATTTCGTGCTTCCCACTCTATTCATTCTGTTTTATTGTCAATCATTTTTGTATCTAATCGTTTATAGACGTCAATATAGATAAATCTGTTTTACAACAAACCTGTATTTACCGAAACATACAATAGGTACAATAAATACAATTTTAATTAAAATTCCACACCACAAGTAGGGGCTGCGTCGACCGGAATACCTCACCTGAATTTTTAAGGTACGAAGTTTCGTCTCAGCTTAGTATCATTTTAAAAATCTTTGGCTCTGAATGACACTTTGTACACCTTTTGAGGATTTCACGAGACTATACGAGACGGTCATTTTAAAAGAAAATGAGATAGGAATTTTTCATTTTTTCGCGAAGTATTTTTGGCACTAGAGAGATTTTAATAAGGAACGCTTTGAGGATCCTATTTGCATACGATGCGAGGCAACGCTCGGCAATTTTTTCCCTCGAAGACACTATTTGGTTCTTTGTAACAAGATACCGTGTTATATAACCTGCTGTTCACCGGCACTATTACTATTCATATGCTGTTTATTGAAATAAATGAAAGACGCTGAACGTTTTTACCGTTTGAGAAAATCTGGGCGGGAGTCGTATTACATTTTTGAGTGTGAAATTATGTGGAAAATTTTAATATTTGGAACGCTGGAGTTTATATGTGTGAGGTGAATGTGGAGATGCTGCTTGCATATGTGTATTATGCACACACAGAAGATGTGGGCAAAATACAATTACAACTAAACGAATAATATGCCAATCTACTTAAACATCTTTACAGATTAATAGATAATGTTAATTTTAATTCGGAGTTTGAAAGCGTATTATTATATGATTTATGATTAATTCTTGAATAAAGAACTGGGATATGTTTGTAGCTATTTTTATTGCGATTCATATCAACGTAAAATTTTTCACTGCGCGTCTAACAACAATACAGAGATAAGATTATTTTTTATTCTCCTTTTGAATAACTATGTTACATCTTTATAAATATTAATTACCAGCTTCACACTTCTTTTTTCTTCTTATCTTACTACATTATGCTACCTGTCTTCTCATTCTATGGCTTATGTGGTTTATTAAATCGTTTCTTATACCTACCCATTTTTGCACATTAAAGTTAAATATTTTATGTATGTGAGTAAATTATTAAACCAAATATAGATGTTTATTTACACAAACAATAATCACATTTCTTTTTTCTAAACTGTATTGTGACCCAAATAATATTATTATGATAAACAGAAGCGAACTATGCAGGTAAATTACAAGGTAACGTAATATCGTCTCCATTAATTAAAGTATACTCAGCATCTTCTCTATTTACTTATTAATGAGATCGTTTGCTTATTATGGCGGAATTACATTTGATTACATGAAGATTAATTTCCACGCACGTGTATACATTTTTGTCATAATATACCTACTAATATTATAAATGCGAAAGTAGCTCTCTGTCTGTTTGTCTGTTACGCTTTCATGCCTAAACTGCTGAATCAATTTTTATAAAATTTACCATGAAGATGGAATTGAACTTGGGAAAGGATACAGGATACTTTTTTATCGCGAAAAAGGGTAGAAGGGGCTGAAATATGGGATGAAAGTTTGTATGAAAGTTCGTTATTAAACATTAAATCATGTAAGATTCTTTCACACCTAAACCGTTTAACCAATTTTGACGAATAATCTAGACTGGGAAAGACAATAAGCTACCTCTTATCATGTCGCGCGATATAACTGAATTCCACGCGGGCGAAGCCGCGGGCGGAATGTTAGCTTAAATTATAATGTATAGATGACCTGATGGATTATGATTAATGCTAACAATTCGGCCAGAAGATTCGATAGCCAGTCTTCCTATCAGTTGTTCTATCAGATACATTATACTAATAATATAAAACTTAAGGGTTTCTTTGATTGAAGGTTCTAATGTCTTGGACGTTTTTTGTTAAAATTGTCGAGGAAGACTTCAGAATGATATGATTATAAATAATTGTAAACACGTTGCAGCACTGTAATAAATATTCCATTTGAAAGCAGACGAAGGGGTCAGGTCAGCTTATTTATAGTATACACGAATGTCCTTTCATATTAGGGATTAATTTTGAACGAAACTTTCGCGTTTATTGCACGAAAATCAGGTACACAAGTGTATGCTTAATTTGAAGCTTACTTATTTATATATTTTTCTCATCAAAAGCATTGTACAAAGAAGAAAAAATAATATAGGCTAGGCTTAAAAAGACGGAGAACAAATTGTTGGGTGGCCTTATCACTTTGAAGTGATCTCTTTTAGGCAACCAGGGCAAAAGGTGGCAAGCATAATGAGAGTTTAAGCAGGACGAGAAACAGATAATAAGTTTGAATATATAGCCTAGTTATAGATACACAAATATGGTCAAATTACAAACAAAAATTATATACGATCTTCTCTCTGTTCCTTACCAAATGAAGATCTTAAATATTGAACCTATTGCTCAAATAACTGCTCATTCAAGAACCGTCATAGTAGAACGTTTCTGTCAGTTAACAATTCCGCCAGCTTAAATTAAATTTAGACTAGGTCAGTCCATTGGAGTACATGGACCATATTTATTAGCACAAATTATGATAATTTTGTAGTAAATTTATAGCTAAGCATAGTCATTGTTCTTAAAGTGAGTTATTTATGAATTACTTATTTAGATAATTTGTTGTATCGTTTGTGTTGGTAATAGTCGTGACGCCTATTTGAAAGTAAAACGTATTTGAAAGTTCTTAAAGATATAAATAATATCGAGGCAGAACTTGAACAAGCAATTCGATCAAATTCAGCAACTATTTGGCTACTTATCACATGATGAAGAAAATAATGAGACTAGGGTATGTAAAAGAAACAAAACATTCCATCAAATCTCTTTATTCAACAAAATCACAATTATTTACACGTCAATATATACCGTCGTGCAATTACAGTACAGTTAACGTAGCTCTACACAACTTTTTACAAGGCGGACTCAATCCTAGGATATACATTAAATAAAACGCATAGCTTATAGTATGGCAATATTACAAAATATAATATAAATTTATACATGTTATAGTGTCGTTAGTACCATCTTCCAATGAAAATTGAGTTAATGTTAAGAATTTTTTATTAAAAAACATTTAATTACACACATTTACCGGTGGCTAAGCATCACCATCAGATAATTATTCGATACCGATAGTTGTTTGTGGAATAAAAATTTAAATTATAATAATATGGGATCCAGTGAATTAAGTGTTTTATTAAAAAATTAAATGCGATAATTTGTACTTGAACTCGTATGAATCGTAACTTGAATGCGTAAGCGTTATTCCACAGAATCAGATTTCAAAGCAGCCGCAGTATATAAAATTATTGTTTCTACTTCTGAAAATGTTGTTAGACGCAGAACACAATAGAAATAATTACCGTTTATTATACATAGTAATAAGAATTACATTTTAGAAATATCTATTTGTTTTCGGATCACATTATGTTGAGACTTTAAATTAAATATTTTAGTATCATAATAATCTTATTAAATACAAAATATATTAATAATAATTTCGCTGTTCATCTGAAGAGCTTTAAAGTCGAGACAAGTCGTACCAAAATAGAAATTCTATGCCCGAACGGTTTATTTACTTAAATACGTAGTTACTTAATAAATAAAACCTATGATTTTTACAATTTTTGAAGCTCTAAATGCACAAACATGTAGTTTATAAAAAAATTGAGCATTGAGCTATCGTAGATATAGCAAAAAGATTTTTCCTGCATAAGTATACACAAAAAAACAACTTCTCTTAAATTTATCTTATATAAAACCTACTTCATATATCTGTGTTATATGGTTGCAATTTATCCGTAGATTCGTGTGATCACGTATGAATGAAAATTTGGCATCCTCCACGTTGAATTCCCGGTTGAAAAGTAAACAGGTGGCTATCCCGCCAATGATAAACATTTGTTTAAATCATAAATATGTACATTTTATTTACCAATTAATAATATCGTTCTCTCGTATTTATCGTTCACTCATTCTTCGTTAGAGCTAATTCGTTCTCGAATTACAATCACGATTACATAACTATGCTACTTATCTAAAAATATGTTATTTCTTCAGTCATTACCTATACATTAAGAAACTAAGAACTTTAACTTAAAAAGCGTTATATTTACAAGTCAATTAATACTTACATGTAAATGTAAATGATTACAACTAGTGATATTTGAAATGGTTTTAAAATATTATATAATATATATGATAAGCAATTCCGAAAAAAGGACGTTTAGGCTATGGAAGATTTGAACTATTTTGAAAACAGACATTTATTCTATGATTTATAAAGAGAATAATAGAATTTTGATTACATCCAATTCTAGATTATAGATTTCTGTTAAAACATGAGTAAAGCAAAGCAAAAGGCCACACTTAATTTTAAAATAAATAATAAAAGACAAATACCTAAGTTACAGGATCATTA
>NC_052117.1:7091430-7099262 GCF_012273895.1 Zerene cesonia
TAGATTAAGTAAAAATTGTAATTTATTTAAATAAATTATTTTTTTAAAAGTAATCTCGACCGAGTTATTTTTACTCATGTTTCAGTTTATAAGCAACTTCAGTTGAAATTCAGTAATCAGTACTAAGTAATCTAATTATAATACGTTAAGTTCTTCTAGTAATTTAAATATTTAGCGTACAAAATTTCAATTCCGAGAACTGAATAGCGGAGTGGTCAATTAAATAAAGTGCTGAAAATTGAAACCATAAAGGATGCAGTTTAAATATCGCTTACAATATTTAGGTCGTACTCTCACCATATTTTTCATGTGGACCGTAAACATATTTCCAAGTATGAAATTTTCAATAAGTTGAAACCCAGCCAACGTGAGTTACAAATATATTCAAAGCAAAATACATTGCCAATATCAATACACTTGGCAGGTACTATTTATGAATACTAGATAACTTATCACTATGAATAAATCAGAATGTTTCACATAACTGGTGACGTAACAAATACTTTTCGAGTGAAATCGCTCTCTTAAACACCTTTGAGTGTTTGTGAGCAGACGTCATATAGAATTAATTACTGTTTTGTTTCCTTTATATAACACACAAAAATATTGCGTTAAAATATTTGCAACCTACAATCATTGTTCTGTACCCTAACAGTATAATTTCGCTGTCGCAATCAGACTATTCGCTACGGAATAATTTAATTAAATATTCTTAACCAGTCTTTTTTCCTTATAAAAACGAGGGAAATTATACAGAATACGCAATTATGTTAGAATACACACGGAAATTCTGGTTGTATTGAGCCATCGTTGGAATGTTCATAAAAATTCAATGAAAAAGATTTAATAAAAGCGTAGTAAATATTACGAAAACACTTGAGACTAATTTTACGCTTGAGCTAGATTGCCAATAATTTTCATCTTTAGATGAAAGCATTAATGAATCTTCTCCGTTTTGTCCTAATTGACCGGGACAAGGTAAAGATTCAGGTGGCATATCCACCAATACAACTTGATTGATTGATTTCTCATCTTCCAATTTATATGCACCATTTGCTTCACTATACGCCTCATCTTCATTACCATCTTGTTGGAAAGAGTCATCATCAGCATCTACATCCAAATCTGTTTTAAGATCTTTACCATCATTGCTTTTAGGGTTTAGTGCATTATCAATGTTCTCTCGTACATTCGGAATACAAGTGACTTCGTCAAGAGCCTGTCTGAGGGGTTCGCTTTTTGTTTCATTACGCAGAACTTGAATCCAGGATAGACGACAATCGCATCTTAATTTGTTACCTGCGAATAAATATTTATGGTTACAAATGAATTTATGCAGCGTTAAGGAATATTTGAAAACGGAATGAGATCATAAATTTCGGGGGAATCCACATGGAATCCGCCTACGTAATCTAATAAAACTTCGGCTCATTCAGCCCAACGCGTATCGACGTTTAACAAAAGTCCGTAATGAAATTACCATGAGAACAGACCCGTAATGTTTGTTGATTTTTAATAATTCATATTTCATTGTGCCTAAATCGTGTTATTACGCCATTGTTGACTTCGTATGGGGAACTGTTACAATCATTAATTGTGCTTAACACGAGAGGGGTGTCTCTATAGGGGATTAAGGCCCTATAGGGAGCGTGCCATTGTTTGTTTAAAATATAGTTATTTATCTTCTCATGAACGTACTTCAAATGTGTCTGCTGTGTTATTTACTGCTAAATGACATGTCTACATGTTAAGGATAATATATTTGAACATTGTAATTTACTTAATCCGAACACAGAATGGCGTTTAATAATGTATTTTGAATTCAATTAAACGAAAAGTATCACTGCTTTCAGAGAACAGCAATTTAATTGTATGCTGTTTATAGTTTAATATGATACTTTTTATATAAAGAGATTCTGTACATCTTAAATTATTGCTGTTATGAAAATATTTTAAATAGATATAGTATTCAAGAACAATGACTCGATTTTTAATGTTTATTGAAAATTTTCAAACACTTAGTTGAATTGTAATAGATACCATTTGTGGGCCTTATTTCATGTAAAATTAATTTTATTAAAATGACTAATATAGTATAAACTGACGTAGTAGTTATGGTATGTTGAAAAACTTACCGCTTAGATACAGCACTGATGTTTTAAGCTTTAAATTTTCCAAAATTGGTTTCACAGTTTCATAAGAAAATAATTCAATTTCATTATTTCTCAAATCCAATAATTCGAGCCCTCGAACGCCTTCCAATAGCACTTCGTTGATGCTTTGTAATTTGTTTCCAGTCATAGACAATTTCTGAAGCATCGCCAATCCGTCAAAGGCTCTTTCGGATAGATATTTCAATTCATTATTATCTAAAAGAAGCTCGTTCAGATTCCACAATTCGATAAACGTCAAATCTCCAATCATTGATAACTTGTTGGACCTCAGATCCAATCTCGTCAAATTAGCAAGGCCCCTAAAAGTGTCCCTGGTTAGAACCGAAATTAAATTCGCTTCCAATACCAGATCGTTGAGTACGTTTAGATGTTCGAAACATCCGTCGTGAGCTAGATTAATACTGTTAAACGATAAATCGAGATATCTGAGACTCGGTAAATCGACGAAAACATCCCTCTGGATCTCGGTCACTTTATTTCCTTTTATAGTCAAGTTTACGAGCGACGGGAGGTTTGCGAACGCGGAAAAGTCCAACTCCATTATTTTGTTGTTCATTAACGTTATTTCTCTCACTGTCGACATGTTCGTAAAGGTCTTTTTTTCGATCTTGCTTAGCGTGGCGTAATGTATTTGTAGTTTCTGCAACCGTTTTAACTTGTGAATCACGTTAAGTGGCACAAATTTGAGTGCACCGTCCGATCGAACGTTGAACGTAAGCTTTTCAAGGAGCGGCTGGGAATTGAAACTTGACCAAATTGGATCGGTTTCATCAATGCCACCGTTAAATACCCAGCAGTCGGCTCGAGTAGCTGTTTTAATTTCTGTATTTTCACAGTAGCAATGTACTTTTGATTCTCGGTTGGCAATTTCACACATATTGTCCTTAGCTTGCGCCGCGTGGTATCTCCTTTCAGTTTTATCCCTGCGTTTTTCATTTAAACGGCTCTCTGTGTAGGATATTTGAACTGAAGTCAGCGCGAGAGCTAGGAGTAAATATTGAATGAGGGTCTCCATGGTTCTCAGCCTTTTTACTAAGCCTGAAACAAGCAAAACATATATTAAAGCGTGGAATTTATTTTTTAATTTGCAACTTAGCTATGTGCGGGAACGTAACTACTATTTTATTGTTGAAGTATACGTTTAAATGAAACGAAAGGAGAATATGGTACATTATTTATAATGACTCTATGGGTTTTTATAATGAGTTGTAATGGCTATGTGAAAAAGTAACGTGGAATAATTAATTGGTATAATAAAACGTGAACAGCGACCATGTAACTATTCAGAGTGTTTTATTATCAGGGATTCCCTGACAAGTTGCACTCCGACTAATTTGCAGGGGGTTGGATGACTCATACACTTCCTTTGTTTAACTCTGTCATTGTATCCTTTGAAATATCCTGATTGTGAACTATTGTGGTTCCAGACAGACCTATAGTAATTTTGGCAACTTTCAGCTGTTCTTTAATTATGAAATACACGAATAGTAAGACTGTTTCTTTTAACGCTTCACAATGGGATATTATTCTTTATTTTCATCATTTTATTCCTAGGAAAAGCGTTGGCTGCTTTACTTGAACTACATTAGTATTATGAAAAAGTAAACGTTGCTTGTTTTTTAATTTCAAGCGACCACAATAAGGGAAGATGTTATCATTTTGAGTGTATTTTTGGAGTATATTTAGACTAAGTGAACTGATTATCATAATTATTTATTAAGTTTGAAAACTCGTGCCTATTGTGTATAAATTTGAACACAATTTAATTTTCTCTAATTCTGACAATTTGTCTTCTGTTTCTTGTTCTGGCGATTTAGTTTTGATATGTCTGTTTATTTATAGGTACTCCAAATTATAAGCGTAACATTTTAGACTTTTGTACACTGATGAACTTGCGACATTCGATTTACTTATATTATAGGTGTTTAATACTACGAACTTACGTATATTATTCTATACAAATTAAAATGAATAAAAAAATAAATAAAAATCATTTATAGAACAAATTCTATATCCAATTAAACATGGACCCCAGACTTCCTATATAGCTTTCGCTGTATTTCAGGAGTCTGTGTCTTCCCGATACAGTACATAGAGGTTCAATTTAAGAAACAATAAAATATAATCGCTGCTACATGCATATGAATGCATGCAATATTTTAATTCTAGAATTTAATGTAAATTTATGATATTTAACAATTAACAATTTTAATAATTTACACTTAATCAATAAGTAAATCATATATTTATGAAGTAAACTACTTTGAATCTGTGAGTTTTGAAGTAGTGTAGATTGTATGTGTAGTGTGTGTTTGTGTTATTTAATACGTATTAAAGTAAAAAAAAAATAAAAAAAAACTCAAATTAGAAAAAGGACAAATTAATTTCTTCATCAAAACTCCAATAAGAAAAAATAATAGAGTCTCTTAATTATTTGACCAGATCTAACAATAATTAGAACAATTATTGTCATTCTTTACGCTACTATAGCCAAAGGTAAGCGTTTAATTAAGGCCATTTTTAATTAGTTCCTTTCATTCCCGACGGCTTAATAAGAGACAAAAAAGACAACACAAGATTGCCCTTTGTTTAATCAAACGATTATTACGTATTGGATTTTTGAACCCTTCACGCATTTTGAGTTTGCTTTAATTAAATTGTGTGCTTTGTTAATAATATACATACAAAATGCTACGACAAGAGTCTGGTACGATACACTAAGTATTATTTCCGTAATCTTCAAGGAGGATGGTAAGGCGCAGTTGGAAGCTGATTTTCATTAAAATGTAAGTCGATAAAAGCTACAATATAACGAACGAAAAATATCTCTCATTTCTAATCATAGAAATGAAAAATGAAAATAAATACATTATATTTCGGCCCAATTCGACTCTTAAGAAATAATTATAAAAACAGCTCCTTAAAACAATCCAGTCCAGAATTTATAAATTCGTAATTAAATTTTCGTCTCAAATTTCATACTGTGAAGAAAGTTGAAGGAAATTTCGAAAAGGAATATTTCTTTGTATCTTACATTTGTTTTGTCAAAGAACTGTATACATTTAAATATTGAAAAGGCTTTGTATCGATGCTCTTTGGATGTTAAAGTTCGATTCTTTGAACGAACAAGAGATTTTCGATTGTAAAACAAAGTTGGAAATCAAGCGAGTAAATAAAGTTACTTCCTTTCGATTTGATACGGAAAGACTTAGATATTTAACGGTAAAAGGTGAAATTGTTTCTTTGAAAGAAATATGGAACCGAATGGCTTTTAAAGTGTGTGGACTCGAAAGTATTTTATGAAACGTTTTATATGAAATCTTAATTTATAACAAGAAATATCTTGGCCCTTTCAAACTGTAGATTAAAAAATATAGATTAATAAAAACTGTATAAAATAGAAATATAGTTTTAACCATCAAGCATGCTTAGGCAGGAATTGGGCCAACTCACATCGGAAAAGTACTACACCCCCACAGAAGATCGGCGTGATATAGTAGCATACTACTGTGTTTCATTCGGTAAGTAGGGGAGCTGGAAGTCCTCTCCGCACTCTTCTATTCCTTCTAATCTTTTATATTTTGTAATTTTATTTTGTCATTTGACGAATCGTCATGTATATTAAATTCTCTATTTTGTTTACAATCAATGTTGACAAAACTTTATAAATCCAGTTAAAAATGAATCAATTTTTTGTAGTTTGTAAAGTCCTTTATAGTCCAACAGAAAATTCATAAAAGTTAGTCTATTACCAGCTTCGAGCATGATAATTATAGAAAAAGTTTACTTGTTATAACTTCACCTGAAATATGAATAGAATCAAATATGATTTTCATACAATTTCAACAAACATATTGTAGATGAAATACTAACTACATAATAATCAAATATAATACAATGATTTAAAAGGAATTTGTATGTATTTTTAATACCCGTCAGTAATGTAAATGCGAAACTATATATAACTTCCCTATTCTAGTCTATTCTTCACGCTTAAACCTCAGAACTGATTGAGATGAAATTTGGTACGGAAATAGTTTTAGTTCATAGCTTAGCAAGGACATAGATGGTGTTTATCAAGGAAATCCCACAAGAACGGGATCTATGCGGGTTTTCTTTCGGTTGTGGCGTGGCGTGTGAAGCCACGGTTGAAAAACAAGTAAACACGTTATTAATAAAAGAACGCAGGGCTGAAACAACCTTTTGTTTAACAAGTCTTTTTATATACTTTAATTTTAGATTCAATAATGTTACATAGATACATAATTGTCCAATTGATGACCTTGTTTGAACTCGAGAAAGATTTCAACACAATGTTAGTTCATGTATATAGCTACCATATTTATTGGTCTTATCGTTAAGTTCTTATCGTCTAATTTCATATACCTATAAGCGATGCGTAATATTTCGCGGTTACTCATAAGTGTCAAGGAAAATGGTAAGGAATTATACTATTTTGCAGAAGGTACAGGTGTATTTTTTCAATAACTGCGTCTTTGGAGTCGTATTATATATATATAGCCGTGTATTTGCAGTTTGTATTTAACACAGATATGAGTACTGAATGTACTGGAATTCATTAAAAGGCCTAAAAGTATCATTTTTTAAGATTTCAAATACACTAGATTAAAAATTGATATGAAGGCAATGTAGTATAGCCTGCGGCTCTATTAGGTATTCAGTCTATGTGTTGATACTAGAATACTAACAACTGCCATTCATAAGCCGACGTCTATTGAAAATATAAGGAGAAGACGCGATAATTAAATTTTTAAAGCACAAAGAATCTCCACCTCTTTTGTCTGCTTGAAATTAAATTAAAAACAAAACTATCTCAAAATAGTAAATATCAAAATGGATATATTCAGTCATTTTAAAAGAAACACTTCTAAGTTAATTTCAACCGTCATTCTTTATTTCAGGTGACACTAAAAATATCTAAGTCCGTCGCAAATGAGCTACCGTACATCCTCATTTCTTAGAAAATTTAAACAATTTTCTACAGGAAAGGTTTGTCGTGGAGTCTTATTTTCGTAATACACTTTTCTATTAAGGGAGCTCTGTGAAATCGAGAACAATGGAGCTGCCTTTTAAACTAAAAATATTTATTACCTGGCTGTAACGACGGTGTAAGCCGCTTAAAAGTACTTTGAAAATGGGTTTTTATTTTAGACGGCAAATTGTAATTAGCTTTTGAAATATGGAGAAGTGCTGGTTTATAATTTAGAATGTGGTAAAGTTTGTTGCTGTCGGCTCGAGATGGATGCGGCAAAATTCTAAGCGTTTTTATCCTAAATTAATCTTTAAATGCTGCTTAAAAGGATAAAGCTGAAAGGTTCGCTTGTTTGAAATATAATATTAGGAACTACTGGTTCGATTTAAAAATACATATTTTACAATTGGATATGTGATCCCCGAGTATCGGCTATAAATGTACGGGTGTAGCCGGGTGGTTATTAAATAAATATAGCTATAAATTGACTCAAGTAATTGGAAGATATTTGACGGCTTTTCTATGCGAACAAAAATATGAGAAAATCTTTCAGATATTATTTTTTAGTGAAGTACAATGTTTAAGAGTATACCTAGTCTTGCCATAAATATCGTAATAAAGAAAAAAGAAAATTGTTAACTGCAAATAACATTTATTACTTTTAC